>NW_026571190.1:20279331-20529331 GCF_026225935.1 Boleophthalmus pectinirostris | reverse complement strand
CACTCTCAGTAATACGCAGAGCAGATGATGATTTCTCTGAAGATCCAGAAATGCCCATGGGTCGTCCCTTCTCTCCAGCTGACTGTTTGGCCGAAGTGGACCAGAGGGTGTGCAGTGGCGAGCGCCATGTGGACTGGTACTATGACAGCAAATTAGGAAACTGTCAAGCCTTTAACAATGGTGGTTGTGAAGACAGCCGCAATAGGTTTGAGACCTATGAAGAGTGCAAGGCCTCTTGCCAGAGAGAAGGGATGGGCATATGCTCCCTGCCTGCAGTCCAAGGTCCCTGTAAATCTTGGGAGGCACGCTGGGCCTGGAGTACTATTATGAAGGAGTGTAAGGCCTTTGTCTATGGTGGATGTCACGGAAATGCCAACAACTTTCAAACTAAGAAAGAGTGTGAAGCAAACTGTCCTCAACGGAAAAAGAAACCTTGTAAGACTTGTCGGGTTAAAGGGAAAATGGTGCCCAGTTTGTGTCGAAGTGACTTTGCCATAGTGGGACATCTCACAGAGTTGGTGGAGGATCTAGACTCTGGATTGGCACGATTTAGTTTGGAAGAAGTTCTGAGAGACGAAAAAATGGGTTTAACTTTCTTTAATACGAAGCATCTTGAAGTAACTATTGCAAAGATAGACTGGAGCTGTCCCTGTCCCAACATTACAATGGAGGAAAACCCCTTGTTGGTCATGGGTGTTGTGCAGGATGGCATGGCAATCATCCAGTCGGACAGTTATGTTAAATCAATAACTGAGCGCAGACTCAAGAGGCTGCGAGAGGTACTGGGCAAAAAGGGCTGTTAAGAGGATCTTTTCCAAATGATTGATGTACAAGAATATTGTGCTTGCATTATTTTACTAATGCTTATTTTACAAACAACCATTGCATTATTTTACTAATGCATTTTTTCCAATAAAAATATTTTTCAACCCAAACATTTTCTTAATGAAAACATGATTTATTAAAAATATTGTAATGAAATGGCTTTTAAAGAAAATTTAAAATTTTAATTTAGGCATAGATTCACAAGCCTATGTCTAACAGCTGAAATACTTCATACTACACTCTCCTTTCTGAACAGAAGACACTTGTTGTTTGCAGGCATATCAACCTAAATGGTAAAAAAAAAAAAAAAAAAAAAGATATGAAAAAAGTCAGTTGCAGTACCATTTCCGATATGATCATAATGTAAATGTGAAAGAAACTAACCATTTTCTCCAGGAATAAACTATTACTTTCTGCTATAGATCTGAGAAGGACAACATCTCTCAGACCCCACTCAGGATTTCTATGGGCCAAAACAAAACCTTGGTTGCTACATGAGGGTCATACACACAGAGTTAAATAACTTAAGATACTGTACCTTTGCCGTAGACTCTGGTCAAAGTCAACATTGCTCTGCGGTGTAATCCTACCATTTACTGCATAAGGCTGAAAATGGTGATAAACAATTACCATATGATACCACTCATGTTTATGTCATGAAGAAAAAATGTGCTTACACCATATGTAAGTAGAAGACCCTGTGGCTTTAGCAATGCTCCAGCTCCTCTGAATAGGCCCTGAAATAAAAGAGTGGAGTCTTAAGGCTATGGGATACAGAAGATATATTAAAAAAGCACTTATTATTTATAGTAATAAAGAATGTAATATGCTGTTGTTTTTGTTATAGAAAGGCCTTTTCATGCTTTAGTCTTTATAGCCAAGTACATCTATATGTACAAGTAAAAATAAAATTTTATAAAAATATGTCTCAGTTATATACAAGAGAATCTGCTTCTCAGTCTTCTTAATGGGCAGGAGGAATCAAAAACCAAGTACAGAAAAATAGTTACTCCTACGTGTTTAAGACAATACTACAGGCATGACGTATAATTAGTTTTACAATTTTTTTTCTTCAGATTGTTTTTAGACTATGGGGGCAAAAATGACACTGTGGTGGGACACCATAATCTCCACTATTAATGGGAAAAGTGCAGTACTGTGTCACAAAACAGTTGCTTTACCTCTGTACAAGCCATAGGGGAAATGTGTATCATGTTGATGTTGAGGACCAGGTCGAGGCTCGCTGGCTCAATGCCTCCCCATTGCACATGAGACAAAGAAGCATCCAGGTGAATGGCAGGTTTCACATTAGCCAGCCTGTAGTGGGCTCTGTACGCTTCTATACTGAGGAGGGGAACAAAAGGGGGTTTGTCAAAACAGGTAAATCACAGCGAAACACAGCGGTGTTCTAGACTGGGTTCCCACAGGTACCACTACCATAAGGCTATAGTGTTTTTATGGTTTTATTCATGGGGCTTCATTAACAGTTTAAATCCACATTTCTTAGTAAAACCACAGCGTATTTTAGTCTGTATTTATTTCCCCGAGTGAGACAGAATTCATTTAGTAATTTGTGTAGATATTTGTGTATTTAAAATGGAAATTGAAATGATTTGGAAACATACATGCTAATTTCACATTTTAGACCACAGGGCGAGCTTATATTAAATATTCACCTGGCCAAAGATTGATGATCATACTCTGAGGGCTGCCAGACCACATTACGCAAACTCTGAGCGAAGTGCGTGACGTGCTGCCCGGTACCGGAGGAGATCTCGAGTGCTTGGAGAGGTTTGGCAGGGTCCAAGCACTCCCGGAGGACGGACAGGATGGGCTCCTTGTTTCGATCAGCTGCGGGGGCGTTTAGCATTCTGCCAAAACCCGGTTTAAACTGACGAATAGCACAGTTCAGAACAACACTCATCCACACATCTACCAGCTTCCGCATTGGCTCACACGTGATTCCCAGAGTCGGACGCAGGAGCGTAGCTGGGGAGAACTCAATGGAGTCCTATGAGATTTTTTGTCTTCTTTCAAATATACAATGTAATATAGAATGGTATAAACAACAACAACATTGCTAGAGGCTTAAGAATTCATATTCACACAGCTCAGCATGAGCACTATCTGCATTATGCATTATACAAATTCAGAAAAATAATACACTATATTTCAAATTCCATACAATTTACTTTTGATAGGATTAGGATTAAATTCAGCACATTTATATTTTTGCAGGAATTTTTCTCAAAGACACCGAAAAGTAGGCCTACATGCTTTACATTAAATTGTATGTTTGTATCAAGCTTTCAAAAATATGTAATTCCAAAAGATTTGAATGCGCATTCCGCAAAACACATGGGTGACTGACTGTTTCTTCAACACTGTGACAGAATGAGCGATGATCTGCGTCTAAACGAAATTTTCAAATGACAGCGTTAACAGAGTAACATCTATTCAGGATTTTCAGGCATACCCCACGAGTCTAATTAATTACAAAATATTTTCAAGGCAAAAGCCAAACATCGTTTCAGTTAATGTTCGTAAATCTAAAAAGGTGAATATGCGTGGGCCTCGATCATTTGTCACCCGTGAAGAAAACAACTCCAGCGACTCAGCCACTACGCTACATGATATCTAATATAAAGTCACAAAAGTGTTTAGTACCATAGCGACACATGGTGGTCATTTAATGCACTGCTACTTACAGTCAGTTTACTCAGACATCTTTGCCATGTTAATTTGTGACATTGCAATGCTAAGTCACCGATGCGCAATTACACGACACTTTTTTTCTTATAGCGCCACAGGCAGCGTGATGTGCGCGTGTATTACATGGTGGAAAGTCAACTATCAAAGTTAACGTAATATATAGTATAGTGTACGCCTATAGTATAAGAGCAGAGCACACGCCTTTTAACGTTAATGTGCTGATGTGGCAAGTGTGTAACCTGTGTAACTGACCACCACGTAACTACGCCACTGCAGGTATGTGCAGCACTCGCGTGACGTTTGATGCAGCTTGGCAGGCTGTTTCATGATCCATGCTGATTTAGGATCCACGTTTGGATGCAGCACCTTCATTTTCAGTGAAAAATACCTAAGCTGGCTGTTAAACATAAGGCTATTGCAGCAGTTCTTTAATGTTGCAAATAGAAAATACTTAAATACTTACAAGAGTGTGAGTCTCATATAGACTTGAGATGATTTTGGCCAATATGATATTTGACATATTTTGAGAGAACAAACTCTGTAATGTGAAATAAGGCAACAGCACCAACAGTTTATTGTACAATATGTATGTACCGAGAGAGATAAACATTTAAAGTGCACAGGGTTTGATGTTTTTCTTATTTATTTTGGTGGGATAGTACTTGTGGTAAATATTTATCATAGTTTTACATCAGTTTATGAAGAAAAGTTGAATTTAATAAGTTGAAAAGTTCTGTCATCAGTAAACAAAATTCCACCCAAAATGTTAATTGAGAATGGCCCTTGTTTACAGTTTGGTTGTGTGTAACAATGATTTACCTCTCTGTATGTCATATTTGCAACCCATACAAAAATGGACAAAAATGTGCCAGCACAGTGTGATTTTTTTCATGTGGATAGGATTATAGGTGAACAATGGAAACTACAAAACACTGGGTAATAAAACTTATGCAGAACCAAGACTGACCTGAGTACAGCTGCGTGTGAGTCTCATAATCTGATAAATGTTATGGAGGCATGGTGGATCTGTATTAAGATCTTACACTTCCATAGATGGAGCACGGTGCTCTGGTCATGTTTGTACCTGTGTATTTATACCTGTGTATTTGTTCCTGTGTATTTGTACCTGTGTATTTGTTCCTGTGTATTTGTTCCTGTGTTTTTTACCTGTGTTTTGTACCTGTGTTTTTATACCTGTGTATTTGTTCCTGTGTATTTGTTCCTGTGTATTTGTTCCTGTGTATTTGTTCCTGTGTATTTGTACCTGTGTATTTGTACCTGTGTATTTGTTCCTTTGTATTTGTACCTGTGTTTTTGTACCTGTGTTTTTGTACCTGTGTTTTTGTACCTGTGTATTTGTTCCTGTGTATTTGTACCTGTGTATTTGTACCTGTGTATTTGTTCCTGTGTATTTGTTCCTGTGTATTTGTACCTGTGTATTTGTACCTGTGTATTTGTACCCGTGTATTTGTACCCGTGTATTTGTTCCTTTGTATTTGTACCTGTGTATTTGTACCTGTGTATTTGTACCTGTGTATTTGTACCTGTGTTTTTGTACCTGTGTTTTTGTACCTGTGTTTTTGTACCTGTGTATTTGTTCCTGTGTATTTGTTCCTGTGTATTTGTTCCTGTGTATTTGTACCTGTGTATTTGTACCTGTGTTTTTGTACCTGTGTTTTTGTACCTGTGTTTTGTACCTGTGTCCTGTAGCTCCACTCCGGTGCTTCGGGTGAAAGTTCCACTTTTTTCTCCACCTCATGTCTTTCCTCATCTGCAGACAAGACAGACACTTATTCAATAACTGAGCTCTTATGAGACAAAAGCACCAATGTCAGCTAAAAAACATTATGAAGAAGCTAAAGAGATTATTATCTGAATATCACAACACGTTTAACAAATGACATGACAAAAAAACCTGAAAACAAGACAGGCTACTGGTTACCATAGCAACGGGGTCTGCTGGTCAGCTGACTGGGGTAGGACAGGTTTATGACTTTTCAGAAAAAAAAGTATTAAATAGCCAATCCCATAAAACAATCAATTGGGACTTAGTAAAGAAAACCTTCAATCTGTCATTTTCAACTTATTTAAAAATAAAGAACTGAGACTCAAAAGTGAAATCAAAGGGAATTTAAATTGATCTGAAATTTCAGAAAATCACAAATCTGGTCACAGTCATCAAAAAAGGACACCTCAAAAAAAAAAAAAAAAAAAAAAAAAAAAAAAAAAAATTCTGGGGATTTCTGTTTGTTCTGTTTGAATATTGTGAATCCGGAGGTCTGGTTCTTGTCTTCCTTCTCAAGCAGATGGCGCCACTGCTCTGGGCGACGCGGGCTAATTGGTCCTTAGGTTTTCCTCTGTAAAACAGTCAAAAGTCTAAAACATTTTTTTTTCTTTCTAAATTCTGCACACATTACACATTTTATTCAACATTACAATATTTAAAGATGTACTTTTTATTCTAGCAGCAGGAGATAGACAGACAGACAGATACACAGACAGCAGCGTTTCCCACGCTGACGAAAAAGTGAGGAGGGGAGATTCTTTGCTCTTGTCTGTATACATTATAACATGCACTGTATTTAATTTTTTTATTCTTACTATTTTATTTTTAATACTATGTACCAGATACTACGTGTTCTTAATAAAGATTGAGTTGAATTTGCACGAAGTGAGGAGCGGGGTGCGCGGAGATTTCGCGACGACCGGAGTTTTGCAGGAGTCACGTGGTTCGGAGGAACGTAGTCAAGACGACCGCTTTAACTATGAAGTGCTACGGGAAACACGGGATAGATACATAGATAAATAGATAGATCTATGGGGGAGATAACGTGGGATAGTTGTCATGGTGATTCTCGCCAGGTGGGCGTGGTCACGTGAGCACAGATGTATGCTGGGTTCTTTTAAAAATGGCGCTCACCTGTACAGGTAAGGGACCTGTCACCTGATGACGTGGCACCGGGGAGCCGAGCCAACTCGTTTTGTTTGTCGACAGCTTCACTAAAGTGATAAGACTTCAAACGCTGTTTTATGTCAGAGGAAGCTCCTCTCACGGCAGCGCGCAGTTTTTAGCAACAAAGAAAGAAAACGCGGTGTGGAAGCGCAGGACCCGCGGGATTCAGAAAAACGCGCCAAAAGTGCAGCGAGACCCAAATCACCATCAGCTCGACAAACAGCACGTAGGAGTCCAGGTAAGTCTTACGACTCCAGGTGAGTCTTGTTTGTGGATACGGAATCATTGTTGTAATTGGCCCTCGCCCCTAATTGTTTTTCGCCGGTTTCTTACGTTTGTTTATTGGCCCTCGCCACTAACAAAGTTATTATTATTATTTTTCCTTGCAAACGATCGCGATTTTGAGGGCCTAAACGTCGACGAAAAGTCCCCAAACCGGGTCCAGATCGATCGGCCCGGTGAAAAATGTCATAAAATGGGCATCGCGACTATGCCCAAAGCCCCCCACTCAACAGCGCCCCCTAGAAAATGCACATTTTAAAATGAATGGGAGTCTGAGACACATATTTTGTCGTACGGTCACGAAATTCGGAACAGTGATAGAACTCTAGGAGACAAGCGAAAAAGTCAATCATTGTGCACCCCTATGACGAACAGGAAGTCGGCCATATTGGATCAAACATTCGCCGCCGTTTTGACTTGGGGGTCTACAAAAAGATTCAAGTCCCCGGGGTTTGGTCCAAATGAGCTCAGATTTGACATGTCACATCTACAGACATAGCTTCACTCAAATCGTCCATGTTTTTGGGATACTCCTTACGGTTTGCCCGTAGCACACCGCCGAATAACGCCTTCATTTCCTGTTTTTTCGGTGACCTGTCACGGCCACAGGCATTGTCCTAGAGAACTCAAATTCAAATCACAATTGCGTGATCCAGGCCTGAATGTGATGAAATATGAAATTTAATAAAAGTGAACTCTATAGCGCCCCTAGCATAGACGTGAAACGTCAACATTATCGGATTAGTACCAAATTCGGAACATAAATTCTATGTATGATTACAAGCAAAAAAGTCTATTACGGACATGATGCATTTTCCACTATTGGCCAGCAGGGGCGCAAAGACTCCCCCCAAAAATAGTAAAAAAATTATTACACCCACAGGCTTAGTCCGATCGTGCTGAAATTTGAATCATTAATGCCTGATCATGGCCTGAATACAATACACTATAAAACATATGAAAAATGAACTCTATAGCGCCCCCTAGCATTGACAAACATCAACATTATCGGATTAGTACCAAATTCGAGGATTAAATTCTAGACATAATTACAAGCAAAAAAGTCTATTACGGACATGATGCATTTTCCACCACTGGCCAGCAGGGGCGCAAAGACTCCCCCAGAAAATTGTTAAAAAATTATTACACTCACAGGCTTAGGTCGTTTTCACACCGCTAGTTCGATTATTTGGTCCGCACCAGGCAATAAAATTGTTATTATGTAGCAAATACACTCCAGTGTGGTCCGCGTTCACACCCGCAAACGAACCAAAACTGGTTCGATTGACGTGTCTGTTTCCCCGGTAAAACAGCGATACTCCAGTTATCAACACCGATGTTCCTGTTAATACCACGGGCCATCCTCATCTCAAATTATCATCATGAACTTATAAAACAGCAACATGTAGAACATTGTACAAACTCACCGCATCAGCCCAGAGTTCGGGTAATGGCAGCAGCCAACAGCGCTCACAGTAGCGCGCAGCTCCTCAGGACGGGGCTGGGGTCTGGTCCTTGGTCTTCTGTTACAAGCGCGTTGGTCAGATGGTCCGGAGGCTTCATCCTCCATGTGCTGGTTCCAAACGGTGGCAAGCAAGACCAGTGCTTGATGGACTGAGTCCCAGCGGGTACGTTCAGTCGTCTGCGCGCTGTTTCCGTGCGGGAAAAGCGAGAATGCGCTGTGGACTACAGGTCCGGCGCGCTGCTCCGGTCCTCCGCGCTCAAGAACCGCGGCTGGTTCCAAGGTGGTACAGCATCCGGACAGAAGCGTGAGTCCAGTTTGGTTTGTTATATGTTGTTCTGAGCGTCCGTCCTCCGCGCATTTGGTTCTTCCTGGGGAAAGAGCTTCCTCAGGTCAAGGCTCCCCGCTCCAGCTCCTCTGAGCCCGGACTGAACTGGAGCTGCCCCCGCTGCTTCAGGACTCTGGTTTGGATCTAGTCCGACTGTATTTCTCACACTAGGCTAAAAACAGGGACTTTTTTAAGTCGTATCAATTGAATGGGCGATTGCCTATTGCCATGAAATTATTTGGTTAATTAAAGCCTAAAATAACAAATGTTGGTTGCTGTGTGATCACGGGGGAACACCGGGTCGTCTCTGTGCGTGTAGGTCCCGAACAGGGGTACGCACCCCCAATTTTGACTCACTCTGGAGCCACACGTTCGCACACTGATACTTGCTCTGATCTTCGTGTGTTACATTCTCTGTATTGGCCATTGTTGGTAAAATAATTCGAAAATGAATCGCGGCTGCGTCTGGACAACAATCTGTTACTGGGCTGGAGTCGTACAGCGCGTCATTTCGGGCAGAGGAGACGCGTGTCCCTCCCATGATGCATTTCGAATATTCCGTTTGTCCATACTGTCTATGGTTTGGACCCGGGTTCGCGTTCACACCAGAGGAAACGCACCAAAGTTGGTCATTTGGTGTGGATTCAAGCGAACCGAGACCACCTCTTTTTTGCGGTCTCGGTCCGCTTGATTTGGTTCGGGTCCGAGTCCGATTGACGCTTTCACACCAACGCAAACGAACCAAACTAACCACTTTTGGTTCGAATGGACCATTTGGTGCCACAAATACTGTCGGTGTGAAAACACCCTTAGTCCGATCATGCTGAAATTTGAATCACTAATGCCTGATCTCAGCCTGAATATAATACACTATAAAACATATGAAATGTTAACTCTATAGCGTCCCCTACCATAGACATGACCCGTCAACATTATTGGATTTGTACCAAATTTGGGAATTAAAATTCTATGCATGATTACAAGTCAGAAAGTCTATTATGGACATGGTGTATTTTTCACGGTTGGCCAGCAGGGGCACAGAGAATCTTCCAAAAAATATTGTAAAAATTATTATATGCACATGTTTTGTCCGATTGTGATGAAATTTCTATCAGTTATACACTGCATGACCCTTATTCCATTGATATGTCAAATACAGTTATCAGGGATACAGCGCCACCTATATGAATGCACACAATTTATTATTGTGTGACATAAAATTAGTTTTACATTCATTTGTAAAACTTTGCCAAAACATTCACTGACGTACTCCTCATCATAAAAGTCAGTAAGACCTATGCCCTAGTTTTACACTTTGGCCTCTAGAATAATTTCACTTCTGAGAAATTTAAAGGCACACTGTGTAACTTTTCTGGTGGAGGATGTGTTTTCATGCACTTAGTCTTAGTGTGACAGTGCTCTTGACCATTAAAGTCACGTGACCTGTGGCTTAGTGTCTACAGTTTGTCTCTAGAATCATTCACTTTATCCAATTTTAAAGGTACACTATGTCATTTTTCTGGTGGACGAGCTGTTGGCCTCGGGAGCTGTCGGGAAGAGAGAGCGGTGTGTCGGGGCGGTCGCGAGTCCCCGGCATTCGCCAGGGGGGGCGGTGCGTGCCCGGGGCGAGGGCCACCATCGCCGCGCGCGGCTTTAATAATAAATTGTTGTTCGTTTGTAAATGTTGGATGAATGAAACTGCTGCGGGTGCGTATAGTTACTCTGCGCTCTGATTCATGTTCATGCAATGTGCAAAGTGGGTTGAAATAAATAAAGCGTCGATGTGATGAGTTTCAAATGATAAAGATGCTTTTGTTGAAAGGAAATTTATTTCACTCTGAGGATGTGTTGTAAATGTTGGCTCACTGAAAAAAGTGGATTATAAAAGGAAGCATGAAGTTGCGGCCTTGTGTCCTGAAACTGTCTGGTAAAAGGAAACTTACAGAAAGGCCTTTTCTAAAAACAAATGCAAAAGGTTTTGTCAGTAAAATGAAGGACATTGTGCTACAAACGAAATTCATGAAACAAAAGCAAAACCTGTCTCAAATAAAATCTCAGTATTTTGAAGTGTGAAAATGTCATTTATCACAAAGTGTAAAACCATGGTGAAAAAAAATGTGTTTTTCAAATGTAACAAATTGCAGTGAAAAGGTTTAAACATGTCCACCAAGCTTGGGTCAATGAACTGGAACACAATGACTCAGAATTATATGAAATGAATGGTACATTTGTGGAATTAAATGATCACTTTCCAAACATGAATGATATAAGGATGGTACAGGACCTGCCATAAAATACTCAAACATGCAAATTTAAACAAATGCAAAACAAAAAGTGGAAGGTGTCATCAAAGGTCTCAAATGAAATGAAAACCTACTTGGAAAATAAAAATCTCTCATCTGTCCTGGAAATTTAAAACCGTCCAAATGCATCCAACTGTACAATGGTCAACTCCTAAAACCTCTGTTCTTTCTTTTTATTCTTTACCTTGTGTCCTCTCAAAACAAGATCTGAGGATTTTAATGGCTCAGATTTGGGCCTAGACTGGTCCAAATGTGTCATATTCTACATACTTTTATTGAGACTGTGTGGTCTGTTGTGGGTTGATCTGGTCTAAATGTGGACTAGATTTTAATGTTTAATTTCCACAGGTGGCACTTGGTTTTGGGTCCTTGTATTGTGTTGGGTGTGGGTTTGGGGTGGTTGGTAATAATAAAAGTGAAACAAGTGCATAATTAAGGAAAACTGTGATGCACTCAGATCACCTTGCTGGAAGAGTTTACCTGAACTCTGTGAGGGAAGCTGACGGACGTTCAACCCAAAACAAAGGCCCAAAGGTGAATATGAAACTGTTTTGCTGAAATACACTAGTATATTGTCATTTTGTTTCTAACTTTTCCTTTGTGTTTGCAGGTTTGGGTGGTGTCCTCTAACCTTTCTACAGGTCTCAGTTTGTTATTTTCATTGTTAATTAGTTCATAGTTAATCTAAGATAAATCTACTTCATGTCTTGCAACTGTGAGACATGAAAATCATCTGCAGCAACTGTAGCAGATGTTGGTTTATTTTATTTGAAATTAGCTAAAGCTAAAACATGTCTACCATATGTTACTGACTAACCCTGGAGTTTTCAGGTTTTAGGTTGGTGTCTAACCCTTTTACAGCAGCTCTGTGATATCTACTACTGCTATAGAAGCTAAAGAGTGAAAAATGAACCTTTGCCTCCTTCTGAAGTTAAAAAGGCCCCAGAACTAAAGAAGAAGAATGGAAACTTATATCAGAGGTTATGCTCCAAAATATGGAATGAATGAAAGAACTGATCCAGACCACTTTGTTGGAAGAGTTTACCTAAACTCTGTTATGGGTTGGGCTTCAGCCAGCTTTCCCCCAAAGACCCAAAGGTAAATATTAAACTGTTTTGCTGAAATACACTAGTATTTTGTCATTTTGTTAATAACTTTTCCTTTGTGTTTGCAGGTTTGGGTGGTGTCCTCTAACCTTTCCACAGGTATCAGTTTATTATTATTATCATTGTTAATTAGTTCATAGTTAATCTAAGCTAAATATACTTCATGTCTTGCAACTGTGAGACATGAAAATCATCTGCGACAACTGTAGCAGATGTTAGTTTATTTTATTTGAAAACCGCTAAAGCTAAAATGTGATGACTGTCATGTTACTAACTCTTCAGTTTTCAGGTTGGAGAAACCCACGTCTTTTTAAAACCTGATCATTTGGAATAATCTTAAGGTACAGTATATTAATAATCTTAAGGTACAGTATATTTTAGTAGGGCATTTTTGAGGGAAATTCTCCCTCTGTTGATGATGAATGGGTCAAATGTAAAGTGCTGCTGGGACAGCCTGTCAGGAGCAGTGAGCTGCTGCCATACACCTGTGCAGGTTCTGCACAGAAAGAAACTTTCTTGCTGTGAGTGAGTGCTCAGCCACTCATGTTGACTTGAGTTTTGGTCCAAGGGTTGAGGCCCTTGTGTTCTGTCACTTTTTTCACTTTCCCAGCTGCAGGATTCACTGGATTCGTTGGTCTGTTCATGCAGACTTTAACTCAGGTAGGTGACATTTCTGTGTGAATCATCATCTCAAAACAAGGCCTGAATATGCTGAGGATTTTATGTTACAGTCCAAGGCTTTAGTTTTAGGCCTAAGCTGGTTTGAAAGTGGGCCATATTTAAATGTTGGCTCACTTTTATGGAGACTGCTGGTCTCTCTTGGTCTTATCTGGTCTAAATGTGGAGTGGGCCAGATTAAATGTTTACACCATCATTTCCACAGGTTTCATTTGGGCTTGGGCCCTTGTGTGTTTTTGGTGTGTGCCTCGAGTGGTCTAAATATGGACCAGATTTAAACAGGCTGGTAAAACGTGTTATGGTTGGGTGAAACTGAAATTATTTCTTGTGAACTAAGCCTTCAACAGTTTCAGAGTTAAAAAGGTGTGAAAACTGACTTGATCTTTGGGTTGTGTGTATGTTTTATATTTGGTTTGGTCTGAACTGGTCTAAACGTGGGCCAGATTTGGACTGGTTTAGAGTCTGATGGCTCTGGTCCTAACCCTGACACTAAACTGAAAGTCTAGTCGTCGTGTCCTAATCCAACTCTTCCCCAGGTTTGCACAGGATCTGTTCGTTTTAACCCGTTTGAAATACGTCGACATTTCTGTTTAAACGTTGTCTTAACTTTACAGGGTTAAAGGTTAAATGTCATATTAATATTTCCATGTGGGTGTTGTAAAATTGTTTCGGTCTTGTCTTGTGAAATGACAGTTCTAACCCTAACTCTTCTGACTCTTCTCATTGCAGATCTAAACTATTTTACTAAACTTTTAAACTAGTCTTTACAGGTCCAGAGGCTGCTGCTGTTTACTGTGAGTATATCTGCGCGCACTTACTAACACACTAACTCTGTACGAACACGGGCGGTGGGTCTAATCCAGCCACAGAAGGCGCTGTGTGTGTCCCTCTGTGCCAGTCCCCAGCCTGGATAAATGGAGAGGGTTGCTTCGGCGTAAAACCTGCCTCTTTTAGCCTGATCTTAAAGTGTGTATGGCAGATGTTTCAAATTATTTTTACTCGGTTTGGTGATATTTACTTGTGGTGAATATTTGTCATAGTCTTACATCAGTTTTGTGTTCGTTTCTGGACAAATGTTGAAAAGAAAAGCACAAAAATAAAGGCTGTAGTGTTTTTAAAAAGAAATACATCTATGGATAATTGAACTATTGTGTCATTTAGGGAAGTCTTGGCCCATTTTTCACAGTAAGGTTGCTAGGTAAAAGTTATGAAATTGGCTCTGTATGTTCTGTCCGTTCAACCAGGAAATAAAATGAGAAATTTTCATAAATATAATTGCTAACATACCATATGCACTTTAATATATTGACTGTACCAACTTAAATCTGTTTTTTATCTTGTAGCTTTAAAGTTATATTTATAGGTTTGATTTAGTCACTCGTTACCAAAATGTCTCCTGCTGCTAGAATAAAAAGTACATCTGTAAATATTGTAATGTTGAATAAAATGTGTAATGTGTGCAGAATTTAGAAAGAAAAAAAAATGTTTCTCAAACTGTGCAATACATCTGAAGTTTTGACTTTTACAGAGGAAAACCTAAGAACCATCCCGCGTCGCCCAGAGCAGTGGCGCCATCTGCTGGAGAAGGAAGACAAGAACCAGACCTCCGATTCACAATATTTGATGACTGACCAGATTTGTGATTTATTAAAATTTCAGATAAATTGCTTTTGATTTCACTTTTGAGTCTCAGTTCTTTATTTTTAAATAAGTTGAAAACGACAGATTGAAGATTTTCTTTACTAAATCCTAGTTGATTGTTTTACGGGATTGGCTATTTAATACTTTTTTTTTTTTCTGAAAAGTCATAAACCTGTCCTACCCCGGTCAGCTGACCCAGACCCCGTTGCTATGGTAACCGGTAGCCTGTCTTATTTTC
The DNA here is from genome assembly GCF_026225935.1 of Boleophthalmus pectinirostris. NCBI lineage: Eukaryota > Metazoa > Chordata > Actinopteri > Gobiiformes > Gobiidae > Boleophthalmus > Boleophthalmus pectinirostris. The sequence goes on along the minus strand of NW_026571190.1, from coordinate 20,514,803 downwards.
AGGTTTTTCTGTCATGTCATTTGTTAAACGTGTTGTGATATTCAGATAATAATCTTTTTAGCTTTTTAGTAGTGTTTTTAGCTGAAGTTTGTGCTTTTGTCTCATAAGAGCTCAGTTATTGAAAAAAATGTCTGTTTTAACATAGTTCAATAGTGTTAATAGTTAAATAGTGCGTAAAAGAGCTCTGAGCCGACCAGCGAAGTGGGAAGCAACGCCTGATATAAGGTTTTGGTCATAAATGTGAAATCACACTGGTCACACTCAAATGGCTTTTCTCCAGTGTGGACTATCATATGAGTAATTTTAAGTGGCTGACTGTGAAAATGTCTCACAAATTTCATAGCAAATTAACTTTTCTCCAGTCTGGATTGTGGTGTGTACTTTAAGGTGTTCTGTTCTAGAAAAACTGATCCCACACTGATCACATTCGTTTGGTTTGCCTTGATTGTGCATTTTTTTTATGACTAAGGGCACCAGATTGATTATATGTCGCCCCACACTGGTCGCACTCGTTTTTCTCTTGTGTGAGTTATTGTGTGAGTTCTGTAGTTATGTAGTGTCTTTTCAAACAGGAAGCATAGGGCCACTTCTTTCCACACTGGTCACAGGAGAACGTCATTCTGTTGGTGGGGTTGTTGCAAGGTCGTTGTTCTGCATATACAAATTAAATGGACATGTCAGGCTATTAAAGGCAACAGATAACTATTTGCCATATAGATGCAACTATTTATTTGTTTATATTAAATATGAGGGCCAGAGGACTTTCAGAGTATATTTGTTAATTTACTCAGATCACTGAAAAAAGAGAGAAAATGTTTATTAGAATATTGCAGCAACCTTTTTCAGTTGTGGACCCCATCATAACAAAAGTTGGCACTTGCAACCCCCAAACACACATACAAAAAACTACCCACAAACCTAAAGTAGCTTTATGTGTAATGTTTGATGCTAATTTGATAGAAGTGCAAAGGGCCAAGGGTCAGGCACAGAATACAATTCAAAAGTTAGGCTTCGATAAACAATTTAGTAGGCCAGCATAAAGGAATCAACATTTACCACTGCGTTTGAAGGGTGCCATGGTGTCAAGCCTTAAAAGAAAAGAAATAGAGTCACTGAGAGGAAATAATTTGGAACCACAAGCCTATTAAACACCAGAGGAAATTTTATTGCAAACGAATTGGGTTATTTTGCACAATTTTTACATTGTTAATTTTTAATAAAACAATAAAAAAGAACAATAAATAAGATACCATTACTACGATAACAAAACTGTCAAATTTACTCATCACTAGGATTGGCACAAGGGCAGTTCACAAAAGTACCAGGATGTTCAAGTGTTATAGGACAAATTAAGCATGATGCAGAAAGCATACATAACCTGAGACCAGTGTTGCATAATGATGATGATTATTTATTACATTGAGAGACCTTTCAGCATTTGACTGCATTGTTTACCTTTCAGCAAAAGCCTACATAACCTAAAGCTAAGTCGGTGTGTCCTGTTGAGACTTTGGGATACTTTCTACCGATTGATCCTCCACAGGCTCCACACTAAGCAGTGTTTGTGAGGTCTTACAGATATACATTTCTCCTGGACCATTTTCCGTCAGAGACTGATTTAGCTGCATGAAAGTTTGCTTCTTTTCAGGTCTGACCATAGTAGTTGTGATCACAGAGTCACTAAATATTGTGTTGGAGAAAACTGAGTTATAAGTGAATGCTGAACCAAAAGCTGACTCCTGCACAGGGGACTTTGGGCGGTCAGAAGGAACAGCGGCTGGGTCTCTTGGAGGTTTAACTGGAGGAGCTGGCTCATTGTGCTTGCCTATTTCTATATGTTTTGTTGAACTTGATTCATCTTGCTCTGTTATACTCTCAGAGACTTGGACAGGTAGGGGATCAAGCTTTACCGTGCAGTCACTACTGACACTTGAGCATCTGGATGAATTCTCTGCTTTGGAAATAATACCCCCAGCATGAGGAAGGCTTTTAGCAGACTTGGTCCCTTTAAGTCTTCCCTCTTTACCAACAGGTGTAGAGAAACAGTTTAGGCACCCAGACATTGAAGATGATTTTCCTTGGACATACAACACTGTGATTGGAGAACAAGCAACAACTCTAGTTGTTGCAGTGTTTCCTAAATCTGATTTTGAATCAGTCTCACTTTCCTCTTGGTTTGTTTTCTCACTGTTTGAAGCATCTGACAGGCAGTATGTAAACTTGCTCTTTGAACCTCTTCTGAGGCTCTTTGTGCCTCTTGTGAGCCAGAAATCCTGAGTTGGTCCAGGATCCTTTTTCTTGTCTTTGGACGCAACATCAGAAGACTTCCGCAGGTGACCATGTTGTGGAGTAGAAGCATCAGCAGGAGGTTGAGTGGAAATTGAATTGTGATATGGTTGGGGCAGTTGGACTGGGCTGCTGCCACTGGACCAGGGCTGATTATCAAGGCTCACATTGAACTCTCCGCTGCTCTCACTTTGGGCTCGGCTTTGAGTGCCATTTGGATCTGGAAAGAAAAAGACATTTAGGTAAATTAAATTAAAATACAACAGTACAGTAGCATAACATGAAGCCCTACAATGTGCTACTCAAGTTAGCCTTCTATCCCATTAAATGATTCTCATGTTCAGCTCTTCCCCTGTCTGTCTGTGTTACTGTGCCTGCAGTGCATGTAGGTCGCAAAAGAAACAGAGTGAGCATAGAGTCATAGTTGTGCCTCTAGCTGGTAATACATCATGTCACCACCAGTGGACAGTAAAAGCAAGCTTTTCAGCTTTGGTTTATCCAACGTGGTCAGCACAGAGATTAATATAAAACAAGGTCATGGTTGCAATTTGATGGTTTTAGTCTAATTCCTAGACTGGTAATACATCTGTATGATGCCGGAATCCGTTAAATGAGAATCCACAGAGATTTACCATGGTTTTGAAGCTCATCGTTATCTTCCACTCCAGATGGCACAGCACTGTCATTTGAATCCTTATCTGTAGGCAGAATAAGATGAACACATGATTTAAAAATTACATGAAAATATTTACACATTCTATACTCCAAGAAGCATGTTGATAACAAAACAAAACTAAACAAGCATAAAAAACATGTCATCTACCTGTTACCCATAGGTCACACACATCAAGGGCAGTCTCAGAGTGGTGGTGAGTGGGCAGATGAAGGGTTTCTGATTTGGAATGATGAAGGTTGAAGATGGATAGGATGGAGGTTGTAAAAGATGAAGTCATTGTGTCCTCCGAGTTTATTTCTGTATCTGACTTGTCGAGCTTCCGCATGCTGCCTGCCCACCTCTCATCTCTGAGTGGGGACGAGGGGTGCACTAAACTAGTCAAGGCTACATTGGAGGGTCAAAGAATGAGAATGGGGTGAAAACAAAGATATTTGAATATCATTTTTTGGAAAAGATAAAAAAAAAACCTGCTAGTATCCTTCTGCAATGTGATACAATTCTGACCTATTGTTGACCTGAAATATAACACTGACCTAAAATTTATGACAACAACAATTTCACTTTACAATGAAATTTGAGTTTTATGAAGTGAATTACTGACTATGAAAATTTTGCTTTAAATCCTGACAATTAATATTGAGATATGAACATATTAACAACACAATTAAAATGGAAAGTGCTAATAATTAAATTGTAAGTAGATAGTAAATGAATGTTAAGCTAACAGTGGTTTCTTACACATGGAACGACGAAAGATGGACTTGGCTTTGTCTTTGTCCTTAAGTCTCTTCTTCATACGAGGAAATATTTTGAGAGAGGCTATTTCCAAGTATAAAAATGTGATGTAGAGACAGGTGAGGGGAGAAAGAAGGACAATTAGCAGGGAGGGGAAATACAGCAAAAAGGAACATACATTGACACAAGACAAAGGAAAAATGTTTAAGGAAAGTTACACACATCAAGCAACATTCTGTATGAATTCTGAATAGATCTATGTGTCTAATAACATACACAATAACAAACTGACCACTGGTCTAATTGAATTTATTTGAGTTTTTATATTCTGTAAATATTGTCAAAGAAAATAATTTGAGCAATGCTGATGTTCTGTGTCCTTCAGATACTGATTTTACCAGCCTGCACATCTCTGTCTGACTTGAAAGCAATGTTTTGGCTTTAAAGCAGGTGGGATCTTTTGTCGTAGGCTGGTGCTTTCTTTCTTGTCTGAAAGTGATGAGGCTGTACCAGATCTATTAAAATCTGGCAGCTCATACTTACTGCTGCTGTAACGAGGTGGTGTCATGTGACCTGATGGTGAGGAAGACACCCCATCAAGGCCTATGAAAGAGCTGTTATTATGACGCAGGAGGTGTGGGTCTGTCCCAGGATGAGTTGGCGAAGGTGGTTGTTCTGAACCACTATCACGGCTACTAGATTTGATTAGCCTCTTCAGTTTAAGTGTGAGCCAATTTCCACGCCTGTGGACAAGTACAACCAAAAGACAACCAAAAGAATAAGAGGACTACTATTATTTATTACATATCCACAGTTCTATTTTTCAGTAATAGCACATGCAGTTAATTCCCACAGTAAATGAAACTACAACGTTTTTTTTAACTGTAGAAAAGCTAATAACTATTAATTTATGTCAATTAAAAATTTACCTTCGAGGAGGAGATGGTTCATAAAATTTGTACTGGTCCATTATCTTTTCTTCAAGCTTTTCCTTCTGCCTTCTCAGATCATTTAGCTTATCACTGAGTTGAGAAAAAACTAATTAAATATTGCAAAGCAAAAATAAAACTCAAGCATACTGGCTTGTCAAAGCCTGATCTTGTCAGATCTTAGAATCTAAGCAAGGCCGGGCCTGGTTAGTACTTGGATGGAAGACCACTGGGAATATCAGATGCCACAGTCGGGTGCCAGTCATTGTGTCCTTAAGCAGGACACTTCACCCACATTGCCTATTCTGAAAGGGGTGTGTGAGTGAGTGCATAGATTGGCAACCTCACTCATGTCAGTCTGCCCCAGGGCAGCTGTGGCTACTATAGTAGCTTAGCACCACAGAGTGTGGCGTGAATGAATAATGTACTGTAAGGTGCTTTGGGTGCTTTGAAAAGCACTATATGACTCCAGTGGTTAATTTATTAATTAGTGTTTTAATGACTTACATGTACTGTCTCTCCTCAACATGAAACAGATCTTTGCTTTCCATGGTCTGCTCCAACAAAGTTCTGTTTTGAATCATAAGGGTCTCAATCTGGTTGAGTAAGTGCCGGTTCTCTTCCTCCAAGTTGCCTTTGAGCTGGCCCAATAACTGTAACACAATTATTGAAGACTTTATTCATGTCAGGCACCAGCTGAACATTGTATGTACTGCATTTACTGCCAACTTGTACCTCACACTGATTGCCCAGTTTGGTGGAGGTAATGTCCAATTCTTGAAACTCCTTTTTAAGTTTAGAGAAATCAGCCTGTAGCCAGGTGTGCTCAAGTTTGGCCTCATTAAGCTGACTTTTGACTTCTTTGTGATCAGTGGTCAGTAACTCATGATCATTGAGAAGCTGACGGTAGGTTTGGTTAAGCCTTTGAGAAAATAAGGAAATATATCAACAGTTTCTGAAATTACAAATTGTAAATGTTTGTATTTCTCACCAGTCCTTCTCATCTCGAAGCCTGCAGCACTCAGCAGCTGTTGCCCTATGTTGTTCTTTTTCCATTGAGATCTTCACCTGTTCTTCTTTCAGGGTTTTCTCAAGTTCTTCAAGTTTAGTCCGCTGCAGTACTAATGTGTTGTACCTAAATATAAGCCATAATTGATACCGATTTTCATAATATAAAGTTGTATGAAAGTTGTATGTTCTTGCGTTGGCCTCACCTGTCCTGCAGTGAGCGGTTCTCCAGTTCTAGTGTGCGGTGTGCCTTTTTCAGACATCCATGTTTGCCCATCAGAGCCTCATACTCCATGGCCTGTCTCTCATGCAGGGCTGTGAGTCTCTCATGATCTCGTAACAGCTGCTCATGAAGTGAACGTAGCTCCTCTCTCTCACGTGCGGCAGTGTCACGCTCGCTCTCTGTCCTTGTCTGCTGCTGTTGCAATTGGGAATTCTGAACCAGCAGAGAAGCACACTGGGAGTTCAGAGTAGACTTCTCCACCTGGAACAAGTTATCAGGTTGTTCATTTACTAATTTATTAAGTGTACATTTGTACATGTGTTATAAAGTAAAGTAATAATTACCTGCAGATTAGCATTATGTGTTTGAAGAGCAGTGTTGTTCTCTTGTAAAACTGTAGCTTGTCTTTGGAGAGCAAGGACTTGTGCTTGCTGAGTATTTGACTGACTGTCTAGCTGCTTCACATGGGCCTGCATACCCTGGCGCTCTGCCTCCAGCCTTGCATTCTAAAAAATGATAGGGGAGGCGTTAATCACTGAAGAATCAAACAAAATAGAAAATAGATCCCCACTTACATTCCGCTCCACTTTTATCAGTCTGTCTTTAAGTTTTAGCAGCTCCTTAGTTGCCTCTTGACTTTCTCGTACCCATTCACTCATTGCCTTGCCTGTTTCCTTTGGGGGAACAGAGCTCAGTGTAGATTCTTCATCTAGCCTCTGTTGCAGAGCCTCATAGTTTAATTTTACCTAGACAGTGAGAAATCACGACTTATTACAGGTTTAATAATGTGTGTCTAATTTAAACCAAGTTATTGTGAACATACAGTTTTAAGATCCTGGCGTAGTTGCAGATTAAGTGTTGAAGATTCCTGTAACCGAGCTTCTAGTGCTTCCATCTTTTCTTCTTTAATCTGAAGAGACTTCTTAAGAGATAACTCAAGCTCAGACTCCAACATCTTAACCCTACTGCAAGAAAAAAAAAAAAAAAGTGTGACATTTTTTACTGTACACTGTCTGTAAAATACTTACTTTGTATCAAGTGCATGTTGTTCCTTTTGAACATCATTCATCTCCAGTTCACGTGTCAACCTTTCCAAATCATTGTGTTTTTGCTGATTTTTGAGTTTCTCGCTGACCAGTTCCTGTAGCAAATATGTGGCTACTGTTTATTTTATGCACTTTAGGATATGTATTACATAGGCACAACACGTTGAAAAAGACTGTTTGTCTCACCTCTCTGAGAGTGGCCAGTGTCCTCTGGTCCATTGCACTTTGCTTGCTCAGTTCTCTGTTGTCTCTCTCAATGGATTTGACTCTTTCAGCAGCCTCCTTTAAATTCTCCAGCTCCTTTATAAGAAAACGTGTCTCCTTCTCCAGACTGGCTATACGGACATTACTGCTGTCTAAATTTGCATCTTGGATTTCAGCCTGAAATATAGCATGAATCAGTTTTATTGAGCTGTTTTATTGTGTGTTTGTCTTTTCAAATAATGATTCCTTACTTGTTGGTGAAGTCGTCTGTTTTCTTTTTCTAATTGTCTCCTCTCTCTCTCCAGAACAGTATTTTCCTGCTCGAGAGTAGACTTCTCTGTTTCCAGCTGCTCTAGTCTTCGTGTAGAAATGCGTAGATCTTCCAAAGTGGCTTGCAAAGTCTGATTTTCTGTCTCCAGCTCTTGAACCTCTGCCTCTAGACGCTGAACTTTTCGATCTAAATAAGTAACACAAACTTTGTCAGATGTTCACAAAAACATGTTAAAGCTCTTACCAAGACTTACCAGTGTTGTCTAATGCAGTCTGTAGATGTTGGTTGAGTATGTCCAGGTTCTTGCATTTGGCCTCCAGTCGCTGTGTGTGTTTGCTGTTGTAGGAGGAGTAAGTTGGCAGACCAGTGCTGGCGATGGTTGCATGGCTCAGGCTTGAGTTCTTTGAGCCAGAAGTGTGAACTCTCTCTGGCTCAACACAACAAAGCCGCTGATTGTGGTAGTTTTCATGATCTTCTAGGTCTTCTGAATGCATGCCACCAACTCCATTTTCCACTGGTACTTTCTCCTGTGTAAGGAAATCTGTCCCTTCTGTATAAAAGATCTTAGTTTGGACCTGCTCCAATGAGACAGGGTAGGCTTGAGTGTAGTTCACATCTCCATTCCATATCTCTTCTGCTGAACTGTTCATTTGATTTACTGAATGTGAGTTTGGTGACTGTAATCCTTTAGATACTTCAGAGCTCCTTGGGACAGCTGTAAGTTCTTCAATGGTTCTCAACAGACTTTGGTTTTCCTTTTCAAGTTTTAGCATCCGGCTATGGGTATTTTCACTCACTTCCTCACTTAAACTTAGTGGACCTTAAAACATATAAGAAAGCCTTTTAAATATTGCAACAAGCAGAGATTCCACCAAATGTGGAATCACCTAATTTTGAAAAAAATTACTTCAGTTAAATTTTAGTCATAAGTCACACTGTACTGCATCTGATATGTCTACAAACTAGCAACGCACTCAAAGTGACCCCATTTTGGAACAAAGCCTCATTTTCAATGTAAAGTACCAGCAGACAAAAGAAGGAATGCATGCATTAGCATTCTTACATAATGTGTCTCCTCTCTCATACAAACTCACTTACCCTGGCAGTTCTCATTAGTCTTAGAAAGTTGGTCTAATTCCCAACCCAGGTGTTGAGACTCCTCCATACTCCTCCTCTGGGCCATGTACAGACTGAGGTTCTCTTCCTGCAGATCCTCAAAGCGCTTTTGGCCCACCTCTTTTTCCTGTACCAAGACTTTTCAGTAAGCTCTGACACTAACAGTGCAATGACAATGTCAGTGTGTGTAGTTGCTTCACCTGCTCTAAGTCCTGAACTTGAGCTTTCAACAGCAGACACTGCTTCTCAAGTTGATGGATTTTATCAGAGCGTGACCTCCAACCCTCTAGCTGCTCCTCCAAGACCTCTTTGGTCTCTAGTAACACCCTGTTGTCCTCTTTGAGCTCCTGTAAACGAAGACATTGTTGTAATGTTATCTATTTAGTTAACAATCTTGACATAAGACATAAACTTCTTGTCTGTTCTAACCTCCATTTTAGCCTTATAAAAGTCCATCTTGTGAAGTTGATCCCTGTAGCGCCCAATTTCACTTTCAAGCTTGTCTGCTCTTATAGCTCTCTCTCTCATAGAGTCCAGTTCATCACGATATGTCCGAGCTGTACGGGCATCCACAAGCAGCTGGGAATTCTATAAAACACAAATGATAAAAGAACTTTATTGTAACAACACTGGACAACATCTGCACATTTCTTTATCTGTCTTCAGTGGCTAAAAAATCTGCAATGTACACTCTAATGACCACATATGTTGTTTTAGAGTTATGAGTCCTCACCTCCTGTTGAATCCTCTTCAGGTCTATCGCCATGCTCTCCAGTTCATGTCTGCAGTCCAGCATCTGTTCAATTTTTTCTTCTCTGTGACCAACACAAAAGGTGAGTTCTTTAGTTAGAACAGACATGTTATACACAGGGGTCTAGAAGTGTAAGTTAAATCAATCAATATTTACACATCAATATTTACACATAGTGAAGGAAGAGGATTTGAACATGATTATTGTTTTGTGGCAGTGCAGTATCTGTAGAAATGCAGTGCTAATATGGGTCAGTGGTAGTAGAGCTCTGCTATAGAATTTGCCAAGCACACAGCAATGTTGGCCAATCTCCCTCAGGCCAACTCTTGTCCAACTCTGCCTTTTACTCACTGTCTATTAGTAATTTACAATATGCTTCAGTGCAGTGTGCCTTTCTAATTATTACTGGAACCTAAAACAAAAGTATCTCATGTGCAGTCTACATACAGCTCCTGCTTAAGTCTTCTGATCTTGGCTTTGGAGTCGGCCAGCTCCACTGACAGGTGCTGCTGAGCCCCTCTCTGCTGCTGCTCCATGCTGGACTGTGGGCCACTCTGCTGGCTACAGCCATCATCCCAGTCTTGCATTAGCTCTGTGATGGTCTGTTCAACAGAACACATAGTCAACAAATGTATGAATAGTATGTGTACTCAACAGACATATTCTTGCCATACAATACCTCCAAATAGGTGTCTCTTTGATCCAGCAGGCTATGGATGTGTAAAGCCATCCTCCTGGCTATATCCTCTAGTTCATCAGGTTGCCCTTCTCTGATCTCCAACCAGTGCAGATCCAAAACATTCTCCTGGCTGTGGGTCAACTGAGAAATGATGACAATTGCACATGTATTTTAGTTATTACTGCATAAGGACTTCTTGTTAACAGAACTCTAATATATAAAAACATACCTCTTGAATATGAGCAGCTATAGCAGCTTTAGTATCAAATTCAAGAGTTTGGATCCTTTCAATGTAGCCCTCTTTATTTTCACACTGAATAAAATAATGAGTAAAAAGGAATAAAGGAATAAAGAAATAAATATGTATATTTATATATGTATATATTTATATTTATATATAGTATACTGTAAGTACCTGGACTGCACATCCCAAAAGCAATAGTAACAGCTTTTTCATTTCCTCTAAAGCTTGCTCTGTAAATGTACAGATTAATTATTGGTCATGGGCATAAATATTGATACAAATGTTCCAGGAAAATATGACATACCACAATATGGAGTCTTATGCAGCAGCAACACATTTGGCAAGGGGGTCATGATTAACTGTTTAAGATGATCCTGTAGAATATAATACATTTAAAACAAGCACATAAAAACAAAGCAATGTCTGGATGATCTGAGTATTTAGAACAGCTCACAATCAGACATGCTCAACACACACAGTTTGTTAACTCATGCAGCAGTTTGACATATATCCCTAAAAACAAATGAAAATTATTTTTTCATAACTGTGCGATACAATGCTAGAATTTCTACACTGTGGGGAAAATAAAGGTTCTCTTGCTGCTCGTACAGAAGCTTTAATGCCACTACATCACACAGATGTTTACATGGTTAATATTTAGGACACGTCTTAAAGAGAACTAGATAATCCATGCACAAGAAAATGCCACCAACTACTGATTATCAGATGTAACTGGGAGTCATAGGGCACTTCACACTCATACATACTTCATAAATGATCCATGATTTACAATATTGCTGCATTAGAATAACAGATGCATGCACACAGATATCCTATGTATGGCATAACTTTCATCAAGTTTATGAAAAACATTTTATGTAATTATAACACAGCAAGTTTTCTGTACTAGCGGGAAGAGTGCACCTGGTAATAAGTCTTGATCTGCTGGACAAGGAGACTTAGATTATGAATCCTGTTTACTTTGGTCAGGTCCTGAGGTGTAGTTGAAGAACTTCTGGAAGAAGAAAATACATTTTCAAGACACAAACATTCTACATATCTACAGCTGAGTTTGTTAACTGAAACCACACTTGATTTCTCTGTGTGCAATAGTACACAATAAAAAATGTTGTGTGTGAATTAGTCTTTAGTGTTTTAAAGATACGTCATGCTATGAAACACATGTGGTTAGTAGTGACATTAGTAATACTGACAGTAGCAATTTTGGTTCGTTTGTCTGACCCTCATCACCCCCCAACCCCCCATCTGTACTACTGTTCCACTATGCAGGCCCTAATCCCAGAGTGTCTCACAATCCAACAGATTATCCCGCCTCTTCCTTTCTGCACATTGTTTTTTACGATTAAACCAGTTATTGTTAGTTATACCAAATAAATCTCATTTAACATGGCATGCTATGCACATATCCATTTAGCATGTACTGTAGGCCATCATAGTGTGGTTCTGTGGGATATGTTTTTTTTCATGGCCGATGCCCATTGTTTAGAATTCAGAGCAATTGATGGTCAATAAGATCTGTTGATATTTTTGATCTGATATATCTGGCAGGTTTTGATCCTGATATTTTATCCAAATTATGCTTTTTTTTTTTTTAAAGCAAACCCATAATGAGCTGGGCAGTCATGTTTTGTGCAGGTATCTCTTTGCATGTTAAAATAAACTTTGCATGCATTCTTTTGGCAGGTGGTCGGCCAAAACAAAATATCGGCCTGTGCTGGAAATTTGAGGCAGATCAGCTAAAAAGGGCAAATATCAGCCCAATTTCTATGTGGGACTACTTTGTCTTTGAATTCACTACAGCCTTAGTTACATGGCAGACTGTCAGGGGAGCATGAGGCTGTCATGTTGGAGGGTAATGCCTTAAGAACATAAGGGGCCCCAAATCATAATCTCTTAAGTAGCCTCTTGACAGCCTGTATGATGCCCCCTTGATTTGGAATATCTGAAGCAGTTTTTCCTAAATTATAGCTATTTTACATTATGTAATTTCTTTCTGATTTAATTTTACTCTGAACGATTCTATTACTGTGTGTAGCCTAATTTATTGTAACTTACATTTGACTCATGATGTCGTTCAGAAACACTCCGTCCAACAGAACAGACAAGTCAAAGTGCATAGTTTGATCCTCAGGCATAAACGTCTTGACCTTATCATAAAACAATCAGTAGTTAGAAAACTGAGTTGATGGTAACTTGTAGTCTGCAACATCATGTCTGCATTCACCACAACATACCCAAGTGACGAGTGGGCTCATCATGAACTGATCCAGATAGGGTAGAAAAACTCCACTCTCCATGGTTGCAAGCGGTGGCGTGAATAAAAACCTTAATAATGAGTAACGGTAATCATCAGTGTAGACATCCTCTGACCCCGAGCTGGCACGACCGTCCCATGCGCTTCAGCAGAAAACTAATTTAACTGTAGCTTTAAGTTTAGTACCCTGGTTTAACCACTCACTAAAGTTAAATTCTGAAATTTCGCCGTTTCGATGCGGAGGATTCACGTTTGACAAACAAGTCCGTTGTTCTGTCCCTGCCACAACATCCTCTCGAGTCGTCCTCTGCAAAGGCATCTGTCGTCGGTCCCCCTACCCCCTCTCCCCCTCTCTCCCGCTGCCCGCCAGACTTGGCAGTAATGCACTTTTGCACCGGTAATCCAAACGCAGTTACACAGCCGTAGATAAATGCTCCAATTTGAAATGTTTGGCCTACTTAAAAACACACACATGCACACAAAAATGGAGCCATCTTAAAACCAAATGCTAAAGAATACTGGAATATCTTCGCCTTTAATCTGTAGCTATGACAACGCTGGCCCCGCCCTTTGCATCAGTAGTTGTTTTTTTTTGTAGCACAACAAAATCACCCGCTTCACCCTGACAGGACATCATCTCACCCAAAGAAAAGGAGCGTCAGCCCCTCAGCTGTTTCCTGTAGAAGGAAGGATTTGGGTGAAACCTACGTCAGTATGAATGTTATTATTACTTAAATGTCATGCTTAAGATTTACCTTATTATTTTAAGTCCAAAAGTTTTGGTAACGTGACGAACGCACGCAAAAAAAGAAGAGGGAAAAAAAAGCCTGTATCGCCATCTAGTGGCGCTACCAGATACTACTATTTCCCTGTGGTGGAAATACTGTAGTTCTACTGGAAATTTGTACTCCAGTAAAAGTTCTCTTGGTAAAAGTAGGCTACAGTTACATGGCTAAAAACCTACTCAATTACAAGTAGACTGTAGTTTCTTAAGTAAAAAGACACTTGAAAACAGAACGACTAGGCTACACAATTGAAATCAGCAACACTTTTAAAAATGTGTTTTATAGTCTGAGGAATCAATGAAATAAGACAATACTTGTTGAGATAATATAGACATTAACTATATCAATTCCAGGCAGCATTGCTAAAAAGTTCATTGGGACTCTAACAATAAAACAAATAGATATTCTATTCTAGTAGGCACAATTTTTAATTCACACATTAAACAATTCATACAATTGCATATGTTGTGATATTATTGTAACATTCATGCTTCAGTGGATGCTTTATTAAATACATATTCAATGTTAACACTTGCGCTGCTATCAACGAATATTAAGTAAAATACATCACAGATTACCAGTAGTGTTAAAGGTTTAACAGTCTTCATTATAAATGATCGAATTGCGTGTAGTGCATTCTGCGCTCATGAGTGCTCATAGGGAGGATATTGAATCATTTTCCCTCTCCTTTGTCTTTGAATTGCATTCTCTGTATTTGCTGTTTTGATGATTACTTCCTTGATGGCTCTTGGCATAACGTGATCTCCAGTCTCTATCAAAAGCTGCTCTGACTTGGCCGATGATTGTCCTTCCTCTATTTTTAAGATTATTCTGCATCATAATTACAAGCCCCACTCCTGCATTAATGGCAAAGTCACTACCGACCCAGTTGTGGTTACCTATGAAAAGATCACAATAAACTTATTTGCATAATATATCATTTATAATCTTTCAGTAATTTATAGCTTACCAATATATAAAGCGTTATCAGTCACCATGTATTTGTTGTGATTGAGAAGGTCTTGGAAGTCCCCCTTTTTCTCCTTTTGACTAAAGAATCTCTGCAAAGAAAAAGAATTAAAGAAAAAAAAAAGAAAGAAAAAAAATAGTATGTTTATTATACTCTTATTCCTGACCAAATAGTGCTGAATTGTCTCTTTTTTGTACCACTTCAAGGGAGCAGTTGTGAAGTTCCAAACAAAGTGACTTCAAGGAAGAGACGAAGTTGAAGGTGAGAGGGTGAGTTTTTTTCCAGTGAGTAATAAGCATGCGAACTTTGACCCCTCTCAGCATCACAGCTTCTCTGATGACCTCATCAATAGGTGACCAATACCTGAGGGGAAACTATTCTTTATACACTTGGCCTACAGTATTTCTAACCACAATCACTGGGGTTTGTATAAAATTAGATCTCAGTACTGTGTAAAAGTATAATTAATTTAATCTATGATTAATTAATAAATGTAATGTTTTTGTGGAGACATTATTTAACAATATACACATTTTTAGATATTGTCTATAATAGAAACAAAAACATTATAAAGCAAATATAAGGGTAAAAAGGGTGAATTAAGTGATAGTTCTGCTTGTTTGTAATTCATTTTCAGGTCTTTCATTTGTGTGTAATGCTTAAACCTCAAGGACGGATATGTACACATAATATAAAATTGCTTGTCGCTAGTGCAGATGATCATGTTATGATGTTCTCCGAAACCCAATGTGTCAAAGATGGTAGTTGGATGTAGGAATACCTGGTATCTGCACCTCCTCTGAGCTTCCTGTTGACCAATGGGAGGTAGTCTGTCACCGAGATGAAGATGAATGATTTTGCACTGTGAATGACTTGATATATGGCATCTACATCTTTGGTCCGATCTTTAGCACAGAAGAGTTCAGGAGAGGTCTGCATGAGGAATACATCATAAATACAAGACTTAATTTAAGTCATTTTCAGAGGCCAACAATTGGTATATATCAAACAGAGCTTCATCATCCAGTGAAGCTGTACTTGTAGTTATGTACTATTTGCTAAATATAAATGTTTTTACATGCAAGGGCAGTCAAATTATTTCTTTTCTATAAGTTTAAAACGAGGCAGAAAAGATGGTTGAAGGTGCCTCCTGCAACAATTTTTGATTTGACTTTTGAGTGATTTGTTGCTTTTGAGGGAAACACGATTTATTTCTGTCAAATGGGTTAGGGTTAGGGTTATAATAAATGCAATAAAATACACTCCTCTCTATTCTCTTTACTAGTTAGATTTAATATCAAACTTATTCAGGTGGTGAAAGAAAGAAATTAAAAGTAGAGAGTATAGTGTTAGAAGTAGTACTAGTTTAGTTAGTGGTATCTTTCTGTAAATCTATTTTTGTCACTACTTTATTTTAACCTGTGTAATAGCCATTTTACTTCCACAGTATTCAATGTATGCAGTTGCTCACAGAAACAAAAGTTGTGGCTTCAGTTTCATTGACTTGGAGCTCCAGTGGCTCGTCTATTTTGTAGAGGGCTGAGACTCTTCTAGACCAGATGGTGGGGATGTAGTCTCTCTCATGTAGCTGCCAGTAAAAGGAGAAGACTCTGTGCAGGTCCAGAGCCAGACAGCTGCAGTTATACAGCACCAGCCCCATTTCTTTCCTCTGTGGAGGGACAGCACAGAAAACAGCTGATCAAGCACCCAAGTTACAGGGTTGACTGATGAGAGGAGAGACTGAGACTTGCATATAGAGGTTAGGCTTCTTTAGTAAATCATCTCAGCACACGCCAAAAAAGATGAAGAAGAAAAAGGTTTCTAAAAATATCCATTCAACTCTGCAAAATTATTTTTATACACACAATAATAATGCCTTTGCTTTACAAGTATGACAAGCGTTTGAAAGTTCCACACAGAAGTTAGCTTACATTCTCTGCACACCTGATCTGGTAAGGTCTTTGAAGCGAGCATAAACATAGTCATATTGAAGTCATATTGAAAAATAAGCTCTAAATTAAAATGAAGTGCTTCATCTTGTCCAGGCCCAGTGCAGACATTTAAATAATCCCTGTTAAACAATAGGAGGACCCTCACAGGTGTGCACTAAAGTAATAGAGTGTGCTCAGGCTATGTGTGGCTCAGCTGTCCCTGTAGGTGTGCAAAGGATGTCATTTAATTACATTTGTCTCACATTAATCTCTCAAATTAAAACCACAGCCACCATTCAAGGCCACAGAGGACTGTACATTGCAAAATCATTTATATAGATTATCTCATTTCAGTTTTAATTTGACTCTGAACAAGTGCATGCTGGTACTTACTTTAGAAAATGACCTCCAGTTCATATCGCCAGTCCCTATATACATATGCTTACGGTCCACTATCCAGAATGAAGAATTCAGGCCCCCTCTGGTGAAGGCTGTCATATTAACAAAAGAAACCTCAGCACCTAGAAAGCATAGAGATGATCATTTGCCTGTCTCCAGCACATTGGTCTGATGGGATATGAGTTCAAGTGTGAATCCACCCAAGAATCACATCAGTCAGGTTTAGAAGGAAATGCTATAGTGACATCACAAACACTGTTCCTAAATGCAGACATATGACTGACCGTGTTCCACCAAGGTCTTCAGCTCAACTGAATTAGTCAGGCTGCTGGCAATCTTCAATTTAACCCCTCGAGATTTTAGTCCAATCAGTCTCTGGAACAAAAGTTGACCCTGAGAAGAAACCTGTGTCAAGCATTACTGTAGACAAGAATTTACAAGTGTGGCTTTAAAGGTCGATACAATCTCAGCAAGACTAATTACATTAAAACAGAGTACAGTGCATCTTTAGTAGGAATTAATTGGATTGTGCCTTCTAAATGTCCAATAGAATGGTTGTAGACAAGCACACAGCACTTTGTACCTGTTTTGCAGAGCCTGGTTTGGTGTCCGTGTCACAGGAGTTGAGGTTCCAGACAGGTGACACTACCTCGATGGAATATTTGGCCAGATCCAAGAGTGTGTGGAAGCCAGCAGACAGGGGCATGTTTGTCTTGGCATCGGCAGGGAAGAGGTCCTCAGGAATATTCTCCACAAGAACAATGCTGGATATGACAGAGCAGGTAACTGATCAATCAATTTATCATTTTATATAATTTTATCTACTATTAAAGCCCCCCAAATGTCAGAATTAACCCATTCACGAGTGACAAAACCAGAGTCACTAATCACTAATCACTATCACTAATGCTAGTTCCAAGCTTTAGCTCTTTTAAATATCCCAATATGTTTGATGGTGTGTCCAGAAAGGATAACTCACTTTGTAAACTAATCCACAGAAGTGGGTCATCGTACATTAATGAAGTTGGCTATACAGATGTCTACAGTTTTCTTACCGACAGTTCCTGCTGCAGTTCTCCTCTGTGATGCCGTCTTCACTATCTCCCCAAATGTCCACGGAGGAGAAAAATAAAGCCACCAGAACAGCAAAGCAGCAGACCAGGGCAAAGATAGCAATACATTTTTGCTGGGTCTAAAAAAAAATAAAGACAAATGTAGTTGTATCCCACTAGGTTAAATTGAAGCATTCCAGTTACAATAATTATATAATAATTAATAATTAAATAAATATCACTAACAAACTTAATACTCATACTTTACTGAGCTAATTTTAGTCCTGATGTGATGAAGTGTGAACACGCCTTTAAAATCCAACTTTTCTCCAACATTGATGTTAGATTTAACTTTTAATGGCATACGACAAGATAATGATTAGCTCACCATCTCTGATGCCCTCAGGTCAATATCATTGATAAGAGGATAAGATGTGTGATCAATAAAACAACAACAAATACAGCAGTCCTAGTCCAGCTAAGTTAGACACCACTGATTTGACAACTCTGCTGCAGCTGAGGAATCCCAAGGTCTGGAGCACACACCCACCCGCTTTTGCAAATCCCACTTTAGACCAAGAACAGGGGCCAACTCAAGTGGAACGCTCTCCCAATGAAGGCAAATTGACACACACTAAAGGATAGCATTGGTGTAGAGTATACTGTATATTGTCAGCTTTGTTGCTGATGTAAAGCCCTATGGAGGAGACTTTTATGACCTCTGTGCCAAGGGTAAGAAATGACATACAAGAAAAGTGAAATTACTTTCTATAGTGGAAGATGCAACAATAAGGAGTGGTATATCAACTACCACTGTGACAAAGGCAGAATATGGTCACACTCATTATGCAACAATGCATTTCTTTCTGAGGGGCTGAAGAGCTTTGATTCAAGTAAAAACTACAGAAAAACCGCTTGCAATTTTGCCTATGTTTGCATATCTTACCAATCAAATTTTTGCTTGCTTAGCTTTGTTGCTTTCAGTTGCTGTCAACATGGCATTATATATTCCCTTTTGTTATGTTTGATCAGTCAGACAAATTGCACCATACGGTGAGGGTATAGGCAGATACTTTCATACATTCTCTTACTTAGTCTATGAAAAGTCAGCACAATTCATGGACAATTGGCATCCTGTATCTTCTTGTACTTGGGGTCAATGGGGTTGTATTCCAACTGTCAAAACGTGTTTGACATGAGGATGGATGTAATCCAGAGGAAGTCTGTCAGAATGTGACAGGTCAGCCAGTGTACAGCACATGCTGATGTCAACACAAATACACATACAACTGTTTATCAGCACAACATATTACATCTGGTGCAAACTTAATTATGCATGTACTGTAACCACTAGAAAATTAGGGAACAAGGACAGAGCCCACTGCACAATATGAAATGTATGATTTATAAAGTCATTGGAGCCAATGCAATATTGTATTGCTATAAAAATCAATTACACAGAAATGCAGCAATTGCACTTAAAACTTCAGTACTACATATAAACATTAACTTTAAATTATTAAAAATGAATATTAAATTAATGTATAAAAAATATATTTTCAATATAGTAGCAGAACATCACAAACATCACCTTCAAGTGCTCTTGCGTGGCTGGTCCTGCCATGGGACCAACACCTCGTGGAACTTTTCAGACAGGTGTAAAATGTTCGCTTACATATCCATCTGTGCCCTTGCCGCTCGCTCTGGACCTTCAGCCTGTCCTGCTCAGTGCTTTTCAAACTCTGTCTTCATTTTGCAGCTCCTACAGCATCCACACACACTCTCCTTCTCTGTTCTGTGTCCTGGTATAGTTCCCACAGCCATAACTTGTGTTCACTGTGTGTGCCTCTCCTCCACACCAGCACTAAGAAGCAGCAGACAGAGACAGACCAACCCCTCTTGTTCAAATGGCCAATACACAGCTGTAGCTATAAGTCAGGCACACCCCTCACTTGCCACCACCCTCTCTCTTTCTCATCTTTTTGTTTCTTTTTATCTGTTTTCTGAAAGAAACCCCCATTGTCTGGCACTCCAGGGCTGGCTGCCAAAACAAGATGGTGACAGTTGTATTAACAGTGCTACTGCAAAGTTCTGTTGCTTGAAGTATACGCTCATTAGGTCAGAGTAATCATAGCATAAAAACATACTTTTTTCACAAGCATGGGACTAAGCTTCATTTGGCTTGCCTAACTTAAACTAAATTAATTAAATGAAATAGAAATGTCATTGTTAATCTAAGTGCACTAGTGCTTACATGTTCGTTTTGTAAGCAGAAGCCTTTTAGCTGACACTGTGTACTGTATGTCAGAGCAGCATGTGATGGGAAACAACGGATGTAATGAGATATGTGTAAGAAACAGTAGAAGCTGAATGGCATTGAAGAGCAAAAGAATTACATCTTATTGCAGGATATAGATAAAAGAAGGGCTGTTTTGTCACAGGCCTTTTTAAAATTATGTACTGAAGTAACCACAGAGTTCATTTGGCCTTGATCCAAAACTCTATACATTATTAATACTTTAATTTTACAAACTAGTAATGACCTCCTACAATATCACACACTAACTGTTCATAGTGCAACAAAGTCATAGCAGTGAAACCTGCTGTGGCAGCAGGTGACCTTTACAAGTCAGCTTCAGAGAGAACAGAAACCGAGGGACACTTTCTAAAAGAGAAGAGAAGTGTTGTTTATTTGTTTTAAAGAGTGGTTAAATGTTAACTGAGCAACCTCATAGTGTGCATTTGCCCGTATACTCTGTCTAGACTGGATAGAGAAAGCTCTTGTTTTGAAGTGACCATCAATAACAGTATGTTGTAATGTAATGAAAAGAGCTCTCTGCAGTGCTTCACTTCTCCTAGTATAGTCCCACTTGGCCAAGCAATTGCTACAGCTGGCCATATTTTTTTAGCAGATTTGCTATTTTGCACAGTAAATCATATGCATCAGAACATAAAACAGTTTTATTGTATTATATTTATATATATTGTTTTTAACAGTGTCCTAACTAATCAATTGGCAGATTTAATAAACCAAACCAGTGTCTCCCATCCTCTAGTGAAATAAACTTTGAGACAATTTTCTGATCCTGACTTTGAGTGTCTAAGTTTACTGCACTTTAAATGTAACAAGAGTCCAGCGGAATGTATTTTTGCCACAAGCCTGCTTTGCTGTCATGACTGTATTTACATTTGATTGATGTGGATTCTCTGTCCATACCACTGTCAGGCTCCAGCAAGTATACAGATGCATGATCAGGTAGGACTTTCTCCTTCACACCTGAAATCCAACAGCAGGCCTCTATATCCACAGGGCACTGCTGCCACACTCCGGTGTTGGGGTGATAAGTGCTGAGTGAAGGCTGACTAGGAACAATGCCATGGGAAAAGGTTGGGCCACGTGCCAATAGGAGCAGCGAATGAAAGAGCATGTAGGGTTAGAGAAGTAAAAGCTTTCACTCTATAGCTCCACCACTGACAGCCAAATCGAAAGGTGAGGAATGGATTTATAATAAATAATTCATGTTTTCCTTCTGAGCCAATAGAGTAGTGAATTCAATTAGACAGAATAAAAAATGCATGTGTATGAAGTAATTTTGTTTTGTTTCAACCGTTATTTTTGAAAAGTTGCTAATACATAAACAAGATTACCCTCCACTAATTTGTAAAAGAGATATAGCCTATTGGTAGCATATCCATTTCCATCTATAAATGATGATGATGAATTATTTGAGGTGGAAAACTTCAAATCATGGAAACATGTAGTTGGATATGTGAGGTCAATTTACTTTCACTGTGACACAATACATTATCACACAAATTAACTCTGTCTATTGAATTTTAAGGCTGTATATTTATTAAAAACAACAACAAAAACAAAACATAACTCAAATGAATGACATGTAGAATATTACAAATCTTTGGATACCCATAATAAGATTTGAGTTAAACTCAAATAAACTCAGATTTTGCTACAGTCTTTCACAACTGTTCAGCATTTGTGTGAACTGTGAAGTATGTTCTATTGCTTCAGCCATTGTGGTAAGAGGTGGTCAGCTTTGTTATTTGCACAGTAAGTCATGCTGCCATGCTCTGAGAGGGAACTAGTGATCCTTGTTTGCTCACCTTTTCCAGTTTCTCTTTGTGTCTGAGGAAGATGGATGCGGAGTAGCCCTGTTGCTGGATGGCGCTGGAGTTGCTACTCTTCACTGGGCATACATAAACAGGGGCTGCTGGGGAATCTTCCACTTGCAACTCGAATCTTGCATCTTCAAACAACTCCATCGATGATCAGTTAATTTTGGACAATAAGTGTCATTTAATACAAACTAATAAAGATTGTAGCTTGGTTATTTTCTCGAGCTGACTCAGCCTCCCTCGGTCTCTGACATTATGGACTCATGCCATTTATCCATCTCAGGAATAGTTCCACAGCGAGTTAGGGAGGGGCATATGGACGGCAGCAGTGGGCTTTTAGACAGGGCACGGAGGTGCAACAGGAGACAACATGAAGCACATTATAGACAGGAAGTGAAGAACAGTAATCAGATTTGGGAAAAGTGATAAGAGATGCACTTTCTCACATTCAAACATATTACATTACATCTTTCACAAGTTGCAGCATGTACTGTGAATACAAATTGCCAGAGGCACAGTGCCCTCTGCACATTTCACCTCAAGAAACATTTTGCACTGGCCGTGAAAGTCACCATATGCTTGAGGCAAAGTTCTTAAAGACACCAGCAACAAGAGAACTTAATCTAGTGTTTAACAAAGACAAATTATTCTTTTTTTCTGATATTTAGTAGTAAAGACAAATATCTTTATTTTACATTTTGTTCATTATAAACTGAACCAGCCACACTTTTTCATATTGACATTCCATCATATTAAGCCCTGGATTATCATTTAATATGTCTTAATTGATGTGTGATATTTTTGAACCCTACACATATGACCTAGAGTTTTAAATTTTAAAATAATTGCAAGTAAGTATACAGCAGTGGGGTGAGATAGGGGATAGGTTAAAACTGATTTTTTTCTAAGCACTCAAGCCAAATGCATGAAAACCTAAACTTGGAGCAATAAGTTGAAATACAAAAGGTAAATGATAAGGGAACACAGTTATAACATGGTTTAAAGTTCATAAAAAAGTTTATTGTACATAATATATCCTCATAAATAATAATAATATTGAGCTTCACTTTGCTATCTTCAGTCACTCCCTATCCTCAAATGGTGAGTTTATTTCTACAGCCACAGCTGCCCTAGTCTAGACTGTCAGATGAGACTCCCTATATGCACCATTGCCATCCCAGCACCATCAACCACTCACATACACACTACATAGTGAATGCAAAAAATCCAAGGAAACAAAAGCAAACCATACTCTTAGCTTCAGGGGGTCAATGTCATCAATGTCTGATTATTTCTTCTAATATTGTGCACTATTTCTCCTGCTGCCTTGAGTGGATTCTGCTGATATGGCACAATTTTTCCTCTACTCCCTGATGCCCATAAGCACCAGTGGTCCATCAATGAGGGGCTGCACAGTATGTAAACACAGCCTGTACCACATTGGTCTCATACATCTATGTCTGGCGCCATACTGCTGCTTCATCATCCAATAATGCTGAACACTGCACAGTGCCCGTGCTGTGTCACCTGACAGTGGACTTTTACCAGACTTTATTAATTTTGGGCCCCTTGATGGGTTTTTTGGGGGCCTACTGTTGACAACTGGGACATTTGAAAACACACTAGTAATTGTAAAATGCTAACTTTATAAAACTAAAATAAAGGGGATCAGAGTATTTCATGGTAAGATTGACATCTTACCGGCAGAAGTGCAAGAATAAAACAGATGTTAAGGAAGTAGAGCAGACAAACTAAAGCCAATTAGTTATGCATTGGTTTTCACAGTGCAGTCTGTAAAATCTAATGTATCCTCTCTAATAGCTATCATATAGAACTGAGGCCTCACAGGATACAGAGGCAGAGCACTCTGTTCAGTCCAATATGCATCTTAGAAAGGATCTGTATCTTATTCGAAAAGCACATAATTATAGTCATGCACTTTTATTCAAAAGGAAACATACAATACACAGTATTGCAAGATCAACATTAAACTAAATATTGTGCAAATAAATAAACAACAAACAAATCTTAAAAAAACCCCAAAAAAAACAGGTATAAATACACACAGTGGCTGCTAAACAAAAGAGCATTTCTTTATTAAAGATATTTTGGCTAAAATGCAGAGGAAAACTGGGTTACATTCATATGTAAACATTGGTATGAGGCAAGACACGGGAAAACTTCCTTGATTTGCTTTAAAAGAATAAATACTAAAGATCTAGAGGCAGAGAGGCTAGTAACTGCCTCATGATGTGGTGCTGCAACCCCACATTTACCCAACCCTGTTAGTCATTTGGTCAGTGTATTCACAAAGTATGAAGAATTGGTCATGGAAATTATTGTTAGTAATCGTCATAAATGTTCTAATAAAACACTTAGCCTATGGCCACACACACTGTGCATCACGTGTTTCTTAAGGACTGTTTGATATTGGGCACTTGTGACAGAACATGTTTGGAAGAATTAAGGAGCTACATATAAGTAATAATTTGCTTATTATCAAGATATAGACAGTTTCCTGTTTACTTAAACACCGTTGCACTTTTTTATTTGATGTCTGTCATGTCTAAGGAAGTTATTTTGACATACAAGATCAAATATACTGGCAGGAGAATAGTATGATTGCTGAGAACAATTAATGAAGTAAATAAGTAATAATGTGCTTTTACTAAACAAAGGTTTATGTTGTATTACAGGTCTGCTTTTTCATACACCAAAAATACACAGAAATGTGCAATTTCAGTTATCCAAAGACTTTACTATGACAAATTTAAAAAAAAGGCCCAGTTGCCAATAGTTTTTCCACCATTACTCTTCTTCGCTCACAAGTTCCAGCTTCAAATAACTAACAATTTCTGATTTCAGGTAAAGGACTCAGAACCAGCTTGAAACCCAGAGTCCTGCTCAACTGCCTCTACGTGACCGGAGGGCCCATGAAGTTCACCTCCTGAACGTGTGCTGGAGGTAAGTGTCTCTTTTTGACTCTCCACTGCCCCCTGTAGAATGTCAGAACTGCTCTTCGGCTCACACATGGGACTTGGCAATCCCAGACTGGTCAAGGCATCCAGTGTGCCATCTGGGTCTACCATCATATCAATGACTGCAAACATGAAACAAAAAAATAATAAAGTATAAAGAGGAAAAGGACTGTATAAAACTAATGCAATTATTATTATAATAACTATTAATATTACAGCACAGACTTCTTAATTTGATTGGCTGGTTAATTTTCATACCAAGTAACTGCCTCTCAACTCTCTTTAGGTCTTGAATGACGTTTGAAATCTCCTGTAAAAAGAACATAAATAAAAGTGAAGCCTAGCGGAGGACATGATTTAGTGAATGAAAGCTCCTCTGTGTTACTGTAGAGGGCGCTGGACCAGGGCCACTGTGCCTCACAAATGCTTTATGAGGCCTAGGACTGTGTCGTCTACAGACATATCTCCTCTGAGGTTATTTCAGGCCAGACTGAATAAGAAACCAAATTTACTACTTTGCTGTTTAAAGGGACATCTTATTTGTGCTATTATCATAATAAGTAAGATTTTGTATGTATTATTCCATATATTTCCTTTATTGTAATATGAAATGGAAACATTAATTTAAATGACAAGTATCTTGATTACCAAGACTGCTAGAGACCTTTAACTTTTAATGTCAGTGAGTGTGCTGTTTCAATAAAAAGTCTCCCAGAGAAACTGAAACTTCTTTGGGAGACAAAAGTGTTAAAATGTGTCATAGTAAAGGAAATGCATAATTTAAAGTAAAAATAAATAAAGTTCAATACCTTATTGGAGCTCTTGAGCAGTAAAGAGTCATGCTCATCTTGTAGTTTGCTTTCAATCTCATCCCATTTCCGTTCTTTGTCTTTGAAGAGAATCCTTGACACCACATTGGTGAAAAAATAGATAAAGGGAAATTACATTTAAAAAAAAAACATTAATGTAATGAATTATAAATTTCGAGTCATAACAAACAATACACAGACATACACAGTTACAAAGCCACCAAACGACCTACCTGATTTTGCAAGTTGTCTTGTCCACACACTGGCGTATTCTGGTAGATAGTTGTGTGACTGATGTCAGCATTAAGCTATCTAGTATTGCCTAAAGACATAAAGAAAAATGGAGAATAAATTGTCATATAGGCCAAATTTACTATAAGTGATTGTGAAGTTGGTCTTTTTATCAAATATTAAACTAATTGAACCCACATTACCTATTTTGGTTAATGTTCAGAGATATCTGATTAAATTATTGAATTTTGAATTGAATCAAATTGCCATACAAACAGTCACAATGCTGTAATAAAGCACCCCCCCGTGACCGACACAACAACGCAGATACTCACGTCTTCCCTGTTCCATGTTTGGCGGCGGATGGAGCGTGAGCTGCCCCCTTTAGGCCTGAGCTCCACAGAACGACCATTAGACTCTGCCTGTGCACCTTTGGGGTCTACAGAGTCCTCAAATACGCGCTCATCCAGCTAGAGCCAAATATCACACATTATGTAATTATTAATGATTCATTTCACAGTATCATTGTGTTTAACTTACTCTAGCCCCTGGGTCAGTGGCTGCAGGGCTGACTGAGTCAATCTCTCCTGCCACATCGTGGATCTCTCTGGCTAGCATTGCCAGATCTTTGGCCAAATCCTGGCTAATTCTGGCAAAAAAAGTAAAGTCAATACCAGCTCTTTGGATGATTGTTTAGTTAAATGATTAAAAAACAATCAAACAAAAAAACAAACAAACAAACAAAAAAAAAAATCACATTTTGCATGTACCTAGCTATTTCCTCACTGTGAGCTGTCCAGTCTCTCATATACTCATCCTGCTCTCTGGACTGCTGCTTTTGAGCAGACAGGCCTGGAGTGGGAGGAGCTGACCCACTGAGCTGGGCCACTCGTGTTGAAGTAACAGGTTGCGTCTGTCCCTTTCTGGAAAAGTGCCGATTTGAGCCATATTCATCCTCTGATGTTGATGCATATTCTGCTGGGATTCGCCGCCACCGGGTGCCAGCTAATGACAAAAAAGAGCAAATTGCAAAGATGTAATTGTTGTCTGATACTTCCATGTTAGCAATTCACAAAACAGGTTAGTAAAGCTTACACGATGGTGTGACTTGTCCATATGAAGGAGTGCCTTTAGTTTTGTCTGGTAGCTTAGAAGCACTGTTTGCTCTAGCTCGTGGTCCAGACACTTGTGTTACATTGGCTACCCTTAATCCCTGTCTTAATGCATAGTCTCCAGCAGCACTGCGGGCTCCGAGTCTGTTTTTGGTGACAGTTGCCTCAGAGTCACTCTGAGCAGATGGGGACGCCACCCTGGGTCTCCTTGGCTGGGCCAAGGCCTCTATCCTGGACATCCCTCTCTTTGCCATTCCTGTTCGGGATGTGGAGCTGGTGGTGGACGCCTCTGAGGCCACAGACATTCGGTCTATGTCAGCTGGTTCAGTGTCTGAGGAATCCCCCAGCCGTGCACGTCTCAACAGTGATGCTCTGGTGGGTCGGGGCTTGGGGACACTGCTGGTTTTACTCGGTGCATTAGAAGGTCCCTGGGCAGTTTTGGATCTACTAGAACAGATTTTGGTGCTAGCTCCCACAGCTGAGCCTCCAGGCGGTGCTCTTGAGTGGGAGCTTCGAGACTCCTGAGTGGAAATTGGCTGAGAGTCAGACAAAAGTGAGTTGCTGTTGACATCATCATCAGTGAGATCTAAGGAGGTCCACGGGCGACTGGATTGCTGTGGAGCAGATGTTCTGGTCTTCCTCCTCTCTGCTGTATCTCGATTGGCTGTGGGGCCTTTGCCTGATGGACACACTACAGTTTTCTCCTTCACCTGTCCCACCAGAGCGCGCCTCTTCTGCACCACCCTTCTGGCTCCTTCAGCCTGACTCACGGTGCTGGTGGTGTCCACGTCTGACTCTGGCGACATGGAGCCCTCAATGGACTGGCTTGGAGGGTCTCCCTGGTCTGAGACAGTAGTTTCTAAAAAAGCTGCTACAGCTTCAGTGTCTTTTTGCAGTGTGTCATTGTCAATGCTTGTGTCTTTAGTATTTCTAGTACTTGTGCAGCTGTCAATGCGTGGTATGAGTTCAATAGGAACACTAGAGCTGGGCCTTTCCACTGTGAAACTCTCCTGTCTTAATAATGGCTTCACACCATTCTCTTTTGCCTTCTCATCTTCCCTTTTCCTTCTCCGTGACTCCTCCATTCTTTTCTCACCACTGCTAAGTGGACGTGGAGGTAGCCTGGCCAGGACACCAGTCTGTCCTGATCTACCACTTCCACTGTCCTGGGACTTTGCAGGTGAAGACCGACAGGGACTTCCTCCATGACTGCCCATACCTCCAGCACTGTGGCCGCTCCGACCCTTACCACGGCCTGTCTTCTCCTCCTGGCTCTCCTTTTCCTGGAGCTCAGTGTCCTGTTTCTCTCCCATGTCCATCCGAACACCAGACCCCGGACTCCGCCTTCCCAAGACAACGTCCTCCACAGGTGGCTGTGGTAAAGTCCTTCTTTTGCGCTCTGTGTATGAGTGGCCTGACTCACAAACTTCAGCTAGAATGACCAAACAAAAAAATGTATCATGTATTTTGCAGTTGGTAGCTTTGTACAAGTTAGGAATAAAGAAACAAGTAATAACTGTGGGTACCTCCGTCCTCTGACACTATTACATGACTGTCTCCTCCTGATCCCTCAGGGTCAGTTCGAACATGAGTGGCAGCTAAAGTAGCCCACTGAGAGACCCAGCGAGGCCCACCAACCATCAGATTCTCAGATAAAACCTGTAAGTATAATGTCAGTACATGCAATAATATTAAATGTGGCTTAATCTGAATAAATGTTGATTTATGCACTTCTGGCTCCATGTGGCCGGTCTGTCTCCTTTCCCCAGAACCTGACCGCTGAACGTTACTGCGGTCTCTCTGATCAGAGCTTCCTAATCTCGACAGGCACACAGTCTCTTGCTCTTCTGCACCAAACACCTATGCCAAAAAAAAACAATATTTGTCTGAGAACGAAGCTAACTGAGATATAAGTACAGTGATTATGGAGGTTTGCTAAACAAAGATACCTTGAACAAACAATTCCTAACTATATGTTAATTACTACATGGGCAATTTGTTATATTCTTTTCTTTATTTGGCTGTAACTAGATATATCATCACACCTTATAAGTCCTTTTTCTAGCCTCTTCCTCTTCATGAGTTCCATTTTCCATCTCAATGGTATAGGTCCCTCTGTCACTAAAGTCATCCCCCGGGCGATTGCACTCATCACGTCCACTTTGTTGGTGGGGTGCAGAGCCATGCCGCCTCTCCACTAATCCACTTACAACTTTAGAGTTTGGAGTTTTTCTGCGTCGTGCAGGGCTATCTTCCTCTGCAAACAGCCCTTCTGGTACATTGGCCCGACCTTCTCGAAACTTCTGCCCCGGTCCTCCCCACAGCCCCCACGAGCGCTCTTCTAGTGCTACGGCCCTGCGCTGTTCTCCAAGAGCATTCTCAGTGTCACTCTGTGTGCCATCTTCATGTTTACTGCCTGAACAGAAAAAAATAACATTAATTTCAACTCAGCTGAAGTCCATATTTATATAAATATCACAAACATAGACCTTGAATACTCCTCAAATGTACAGGGACATCACTCTTTGCACTTTCTCCATCCTCCTCTGCAGCAGCAGTTTCTTTGAGAGCCAATGGCAGTTCATTTTGAGCCAGCCAGTCTGCAACTTTGACTTCAGCTGCCACCATGGCGGTCTGCAGCGGACTGAGGTCCTCTCCGACAGGTCTTTTGGGGCGTGCTTTGGTATCTTGTCCTCCTTTTGCCACTCTGTCTTTAACTGTTACTTTACCGGTTGCTCCAGGATCAAACTCGATGGTGAAGGAGGCGTGGCCAAGCATTGGTTCTGTACTGGCTTCTGTATTTTGACCTGGTGTCTCACTCACTGATTTACTATCTGTAGCTGAATCTTTTGTAGGAATCTTAAAATAACTAGGATCCTGGCTAGATGTTGTAGGCTGGCCAGATTTTTTGTTGTCTGTGCTTTTCCTGGGGTCTGTAACAACAGACAAACAGAAAACAATTACAATATTACAATAAACAATATTTATCTTAAACCATAAAAACACATCCAGTGATTTTTTTCTTGATGCAAATGTTGCAATCTTTCCAGACTTACATCCTGCATAATTAAGTACTTTCACAAGTGATTTCACAAATCTAAGTAAAGTTTCTATAAGTGTAGACCTGTTTCAGCCTTGTCCCGTTTCCTGTCTGAGTTCTTCTCCTCTGAACGAGCAGAGTGTTGCTCATCAGAGTCTCCATCTCCCCACCAAGCAGGTTGCCCATAGAGGGGGGTGCCCCTATGCAGCACTGCTATCTCCCCTGCTAAAGCATTTAAATGGACATGTTTTCAGTGGACATATTATAGTACATCATAATAGTTTATCTATATTCACCTGTTTTGTCTTCGATTTTGTTGACCTCAGGGGTCCTTGCTGTTGCCCCTTCACACACTGGTGCTGATGCCACCTCTGTTGCCTTAACTTCAGACTTTGGGACTTGCGGTACTTGCACATCTGATAGCCTCTTTTGGCCAAGCTGTAATTGGCTGCTCAACTTCTCATGCTGACAAGAGGATCAAAAACAGTATTTAATTATCTTATAATATGACTCTAATCACACATGTCAAAAACACTGCACAAAGAAACGCCGGCTATCAGCTGTACCTTCAGAGCCTCCTCAGGAATCAGCAGTTCTCCTCGGACCACAGTGAACAGGTTGGTATGTGAGGCAGGTTAATGTCAAAATTGATGTACAAGGCCAAGTGCAATACACATTAAGAGCTATTTTGGTGAAATTTACTTTCTATCCTATTTATAGTGTGTACCACTGACAGAAAGAACACAACAGTATATTGAAAGGATATCATATCCAAATCGCAATTTGTCGTCAATTTTTAAGGTCACGTAGATTTGCTCCTGTATTCTGACATCATTGACAAAAGTCTGAAAAATAAAGAGACAAATTATTTTTTTCATAAAGCAATTTGTACAGCTAAATTACTAATGTAGGAAAATATTCGTTTTTCTCACCCCATTCAAGCTGCCCAAATCTTTCACTTTATGCTCATCTGAATTAGGCTCGTAGTTGATGACGGCATGCTGTTTGTCCACACTGCGTGACTAAAGCACACAAAAATAATGTATAATCCACCATAATAATTCAAAGAGTAAAATATTTCTTTTACCTGCAACATAAGTTCGCAGTCATCTCGCCCCACGAATATCATCTCTCTGGGTAAACGATGCCGCGTCCCCCCTCCGCTCACCAGGAACCAAGAAGTCAGACTCATCTCTGCCTCAGATCACCTTTCGTCCTAAGCGCATCCTGCTATAAATGGACAGCGACTTCAGTACTGCAATGGAATCAGTCCACTGCATTGCTCCAAACACAAAACTTAAACATCTGATAGAGTCACATGAACTACTGCTGTTTTACTATTTCCTAACCCCAAGAGGGACTGATAAGAAAATATATATACTGTATATATTCACCAATAATAGTTTTGTCACATTAATCAAATTCAGTTACCATAGTAATTTGATTGTATGGTCTGGAGGCACTTTTACACACACCACTCACAACATAAAACACAAAAAGGCACACAGCATAGTTGTTTATAGGGCTAAGGACACAAAGAGAGCAAAAGCATGTGTCTCTTATGATAATCCATCGCCTTGTTAGTATGCTCATATGATTCCCATGCAGTTTTCAGAATTATCAAGCAAACAAGCCCCATACAAGAGCTTCTTTGAGAGAAACAACAGCCTGTTCTCCATCACCAGAAGCAGACACACAGCAGTATGTAGCTGGGCCTTGCTGACTCACGCTCTGGTGCAGCTATAGCCGCTTGGTTTTAACGCACGCTTGGTTATACTGTGCTTCCTGTGTTAGATTATGTTCATTTGACCAGGCACTTCGTCCTCCCTTTTGGATTCAGAAGTGGTTAACCCTTCCCTATTCTAATTGGCCTACATTTTCTGTTTACGGGTGACCTAACACGGGTCTTTCACTTGGGACCACTCGTGGACCAATGACAGCCCATGAATCGTGCGAGGCGCAGTGGACTGTATTGCATCGGGCCAATCATGGGGAGAAAATTAGAATGGTTAGGCCTTGTCTCCAATAAACGGTTATCAAGAATGTAATAAAACATGACAATACTTCAAATCAATAGAACTGGTGATAAAATTACCAATATTTATTAAGGATTGCCTGTGATTTTATGTAAAATGAGAGATATATAAGCGCTTCTGATGCTCCTGTGGTCTTGTGACGCGTGATATTGTCCTACAGTAAATGAAGCTACTTTATGAACCTACACATAAGCTTGTAACAGACTAAAATTTGACGAATGGAGGCTTACAGAATCCAAAATCCAAGCCTCGCTCTCGTTATGGTAGGCTAAGTAGCGCTTGCCTGGCAGGCGAAGCATCTCCTGCTTCCTTCTGCATCTCCATCACTCCCCATAAACAAGGCCTACATATTTCTTTCACACGTCTGACTGAAAACTGAAATAGCTTTTAAGCACGACTCACCAAACGCTAAACGGATTCTCAGCATCCGAAATGTGGAGGGTTTGTCTTCTGCTCATGTAGCGCGATGCCCAGCCCTTCTCCTCATTGATGCATCTTGGCCTCATGATGGCGCTGTGGGCTTATGAAGGAAAACGAACATACTGTTATTATGTAATAGAGCCGTATAGATAGGTGCATTGTTACATTATTACACGTATTATTTACGATAAACAAAGAGATTTTATCAAGATAGTAATGCCTAAAGCATATTTCTCCCTTGATCACTTTGCGCTTTTATGTTTATTTTTATAATAATAATCTGCCCGAATAATTTTTGTGCAATTTGTTACCTGTGCATTTTGGTAGTCTACATAACTAATCACGCTACTGTTTTTGCTGTCTTATTCGTAGGTTTCAGTGACGTCACTTTTTGAGTTATTTGCGATTTGAGGATTGTATAAAAAGATATAAAAGGCCGTTTGTTTTATAAATGGTTAATTACTTATAGACAGCTGTTTTACTCAAACCTTATGAAAAGACCACAGGCCAATATACATTTTTACTTTAATGGTGTGACAGATACCACGTCATTAATAAGGCTTTTAGACTTGTACTCAATATAACAACTAGATGGCGCTACCGTATTGATTAAATAATCTGAAGACTGGCAAAGTGAGGCAATGGGTTAACTGTAGGAAACAAAATTAATTTAAACCATTTTAAATTGTTGGAACAAAGTTATTATCGCTGGGAAAAGCTTTTAAATTACGAAATGTCTTATATTAGTTTCTATTTGTTTGCGTTGGGCAAGTGATGCCGAGACAAATTACAAGTGCTTCAAAACTTCATATAAATAAACGTGCATCCCGCAGATAGTCTACTCAGTGTTTCTCCATTTACTGACTTCAGCTATAACTTGGACGTTGTTTCCTAAATCTTGTAGTAGCGTAAATGGTGTTTGTGTTATTATAGCGAAAGCAGGAGATGATTGCTTAATATGAGTATGGTATGCATAACAATGGCACTGCATGAATGAAGCATGCTGGTGGGGTATTCTTGGTCTCTCTCTCCCTTTCTCTCCTCCAGTCTCCTTCTGTCTCTCTCTCTCCCTTGGCCCCGCCTCCTGCTCCCCTCTGTCCATTGGTGTCTTCGGGGTCTCTGTACTGTTTTTCCCCTCTGCCTTCCATAGGTAGTCCATAATGAGTGTCCATTGGCTTTTATTGCGGCTCGTCCCCCTCCCACTGGCCGCTCTCGCCCTGCCCATGTTTTCTGTGTCTCAGTCCGTCAGTCTGCTGTCGTTCAAGTTCGCAAGAACGTCACGTCCGCACTTGAACTTGCAGCTCTTTGAGGGGGGTTTTGCCATATACCCCCTCATCACTCTCTCCCTCTTTGCGAAAAAGTCATGACGAGCTCCGCACGGACAGAGACGCGCGCCTTACCCGCTGCCTGATCCACACTTCCTTGGTTTCCCCTTTCTCTTTTTCAACACCTTTTGGATGTCACCCGCATCAATGAAGATATTTCACTTGGAGTCTTACCTTGTAGGAACGGATTTCCCAATGTGAACTTAGCTCAAAAGCCAGCGCTATACAAACATGTCTCGCCGCAAGCAAGGCAAACCCCAGCACTTGAGCACACGGGAGTTTTCGCGTAAGTGGACACACATGAATTCTGCTGCTCACAACCAGCGCT
The DNA here is from genome assembly GCF_026225935.1 of Boleophthalmus pectinirostris. Classification (NCBI taxonomy): domain Eukaryota; kingdom Metazoa; phylum Chordata; class Actinopteri; order Gobiiformes; family Gobiidae; genus Boleophthalmus; species Boleophthalmus pectinirostris. The sequence goes on along the minus strand of NW_026571190.1, from coordinate 20,480,810 downwards.
GCTACTATCTCTTCTCTCCTCGTGAGCGGGCAACTTTATAACTTCTGTTAGCTCTATTACTACACCAAACGGTTACAGAGAAAGATTTCTGTAAAGGAGGACATCAAATTGTATGTTTTGAAAAAGGCACCCTTCAAGGTTCTTTTTCCATTAATTGGCATAGAGACTACTACTCTCTTTCTGGCCAGAGACCTTTGCCTATATGCACGCTATAGCTGCTCTTAAACTTTACACTTGAGTAAGGTAACCTATAGGCTGCTCTCTTCTCCTTTCCTGTTATACCCTTACATTAATCAAATATGCTTTATAGGATTTAGACACCAAGTGTTTTTATGTGTCAACAACAGAGCTCCTAGAGCCTACTATTTAGTTTCACCGTTTAATTTACTCGGATAAAGCACTGATGGTTTATTTGATCAACAAAATTATAGAGATGGTGCAGTAGTCGCTGTTTTGTTGTCAGAACGAACAGAAATCCTTTGGTTTTACACGTTTGCAAATTATCCTAAATTACTCCAAACTGTTTGTGTTTGGAGAACGCACGTGGAGTGAGTGTTTTGCCAAAGTTATAATTCAGTTACTCACTAGCCTGTTATTTTTTTTTTTGTTTATTTGTGTGTTACTGTGTTGTTCTTGGTTCACTCCTAATGCCGCCGCTGTTTCTGCCATTTGTGCTCTGCTTGTATCTACATGTGTAGTAGTGCACACGTCAAATCGAGTGTAGTCAGTAGGGGGCGCACTGTGATTACACTCTATATAGGACACTTATGAACTTGAACTTGATCCATAGATGCTGATAGAACAAGCATAGACAGGAGCGTTTTAGAACAAACAATAATTGTATATTAAAGTCTTCATAATGACGTTTAAAATGGGAGTTTATTTGGACTTGAAATAGGCCTATATGAAAAGTTCATAATTTCATATATATATAAGTATGAGTCAGTGCATTTCATATATAATCGTAACTTTTTTGTTAATAATTAAAACACAGCTCAGTCATTAAACTACTGGGAGTAAATGTGTAAGAACAAATAGCTGTCCAATTAATTCAGTGCTTGATCCATCCAGATTATTTAATAACAGTTACTACAAAAAACTCAAAGTATAGTTTAACATTATTTATGTGTTAGTCTGATTGCTGCGAAGAAATGTTTTCCACGTAACTTACGTTTAGGCACTGCTTCTGAGTCAGAGCTAGTTTGCGATAAGTAGGTGTAAAATAGGACCAAATTCCTTCATCTTTAAAGCTGCTGAAAAGGGTCTCTGTGGCACACCCCTCACTAAACTTCACATCTGACCTAGTACTGAATGAAAGCTCCAACTGACTACGGGAATACATCACATCTTATCTCCGCATCCCAGTCGGCTGTTCAATACCGTTTACACCAGAGCTAGATTCCTCCTCTAAAGACTCCCTCTCCTCTCTCCTCCTGCGTACTTCAGGGACCTACTCTACATCCAACCCCTCAATGTCTAACCTTGGTTCATAAGATCCCAGCACTTTTAACGAAATGGGGTCCAATCATCTTGAACTCAAATTAGAATCTATTTTTTGATTCTCAGAGGTGTTAGGTTCATTAAAAAAGCTAGATTGGCAGCACAATAAAGAGGGTCAAGCAACTTAATCGTTTGACTGCTGCCTGCGAGCTCATTGTGTTAGTCCTTATCGAAGTCTGCTAAAAGTTTTTATACACTTTTACAATGTTTGACCTTATTTCCTTTTTGCTATATTTGACTGACACATTATTCCACAAGGTCTTTCTCACTTCTGCTTTGTTTTCATGCACATAGCTGAACCGCTATCAGGCGTCCCACCAGATGAAGACTCGCAGGACTCCTCGAGGCTCGGAGTGGCTCAGGGTGGACCTCTCAAAGGGGACCAGGACCTGCTCACATGCGGCCAGTGTCACTCTCGCTTCCCCCTGTCAGACATCCTGTTGTTCATTGAGCATAAGAGACGCCAGTGCCACGGGAGCCTGTGTGCAGACAAACCACTGGACAGGCCGCCCTCCTCCCCCCTCGCCTCGCCCATGTCCACGTCCTCGTCCCACTCTCGGACACAGCTGCACCCCAGGAGGCCATGCCATCCCGTGGAGGTGGCCGTACAAGTGTCACCACACGATGAGGAATGTTTATCCGCACCATTGCCAGGAATAATCCCCAAGCAAGAAAATATAACAGGTAAACAATAAAAAGAAACCCAGCTTTAGTGGTAGTAACTTTCACATAAAGTGTTTGATAATACATTGTACATTTAGAACTAGCCATACTTAACCACATGAAGAATAGCCTCCTTGAAAATGATTGTGAGAAAAGGAAACATTTGCAGACATGGAAAAAGACAAACAAAGAGAGATTATGAGAGAGGAGCAACGAAATAGCTGGTTTCGGTGCTGCCTTACAGATGTGCTCCGATCCTGTGGCCTCGACAGTCTCTCTCATGTGGTAGTGAGGGCCCTATCTCTATCCCTCCCTGGCTTATTACTCTGTCATATCTCCAGCTCCCACAAATATGTGCCTGCAAACACTCACTCCGATGCTAAAATTAAAAAGAGATTGAAAAGAATGTAATTACGCCAAGCTGTCAAGAAAGCGCCGTTTATTTGTGGAGTCACTAATTGTCAGTGTTTTTCTTTGATTTGAGTAATTAAGGTCTTGGTAAAGAGCTGCTGTGCTTGTCGGCCGTCCACTGGGGCTTAATGACACTGTAGCGCAAACAAGCTCGCTTCCCTTATGACCGGATTTACAAAGCACCATTTTAGTGTTTATTAATTCTAGCTGGAGCCAATATCATGTGGCAAATAGCTGTTATTGTTCGGGTCGTTCTGATTTCATTTGAGGCAATTTCCAGCTGAGTGTGAGAATAATATGCTCTTCTGTACTGTATTCGTCAGGCATTTTAAAGATGGCAAACCCTGCGCTTTGCTTATGTCCTGTTACAGAATGACCACTTTTCATGAGTTCATTTTACACTGTTTGGACCTCACACACACATTGGTTTTGCCTTTCGGCCTTGTCAGATGTTTGAAGAAGCTCATTTAGATCATCAGTAGTTCACATGATATCATAAGGTCAGCAGCATTGTAAGAAGACCATTATTTATAGACTGCTTTCTAGACTATGTTTCTAGATGTTGTTCAACCACATATTTTTCTTATGAATAAATGAATATCGTATAGGATTAGAAGGCTATGGAGAAATAAGATGCAGCTACAACATAGATCAAATCAGTCAAATTCAAAAAAAGCTATTACCACCCCCACCACCACTTTCTTTTTTTCTATGCCAAGATTGATGGATGGAGAGTAGCGGTGCCAGGACGCCACCCCAGTGCCCATATGTTTGCTGCCATGTTCTCTCACCCGCTCCGTACAAGGATGACACTGACAACATGCATCTTAATACACATTAGGGATGCTACTTGTATTACACATTTATCATTATTGCAGAATCAGCTAACACACAATTCATATCAATAAACTAAATGAGCAGCAATGATTTAGGCTCCCAATCTGTTCCAAAGCATTTTTCATTAAGTTTTCATTTTGACAAAGACTTGAGTAAATACATCAGTTTTTATTCCACTTCATAACTGTGTGTGCTTGTCTAAAACATATTTAAATAATTAAATTGCCAGTTTTTTTTTTATCACATTTCAACATAGCTACTACATATAACTTTTCCAAAATAGTCCTAAAACCACTCATATTTCTGTTTGGGTGAAGTTTTGGGAAAAGTAACTTAATTTAATTTTTTTCAGACAACTGACAAAAAGACTGAAATATGAACTGACAAACTAACACAATAATCACTTTTCAGAACACGCTTATGCAGATCTAAACTATAGAGTTAGCAGTTTTTATGTAGAATAAGACAGGATATTTAGGTGTTTGTGGAGGAAATTATGGCTCTTTAAAAAATGCAGTCTTTGCAATCTGATAATTGCATCTATTCAAATTGCAATTTTGATTTGATTGTGATTAACCTTGCTGCCCAAATTTTTGCATTATATAAAAAGAACAGCATTCACTTAACATATGCATTCTTTTATATTTGATATTTCAGTATATTTTTTGTGAGGGTTGGTTAAATGTGAAGATAATCTATCCTTGCGTCTGCTAGCCTTGTGGCTGCAGCTGGGGCTAGGGGCTGCAGTCTGGAGCCGAGGGCCGTTACAAGAGGGCAGAGAAGCCTGTGTGCCATCATTTGCATGATAAACAATTTAAGATATGCATAGGGACACCAGCGCTTGTCTCCAGATTATGGATGGCCCAGAAAAAAAGAGCAGATGACAGTTTCTCACACAAACCACAATGTACGCTTAAAGTGATTTACTTAAGAGCATAAACTTATATTAAATGTATACTCATATCAGAAGTTGTTAAGAGAAAAATAGCTGTATTTTTTTATGTGCATTTTATCATTTAGTTGTTGTTTTTTTTTTGCAAGTGATCAAAAGTTGTACAATTTTGGTATTTTGACTACCATATTGTGTTACTGCCTAAGTATAAGCATTTACATCTCTTTTTTGCTAAGAATTAATGAGACTACTGTAGTCGCTCAAATCGACCACAATCTCCCACTCCTGCCTTTAGTGTGTAACCTGGGCTCCCGATCAATATTGAGTTCATTATGTTAACCACCTTTCCTTGTTTTTCTTTGCAACACTTGAGCACTGGAAGAATATTTCCTTTAGTCTTCTTGTAGTGGCTTGCCTCCCCTGTTCGTCCATGTTTATAGTGAAGACAAAGGTATTTAGCAGGCTCCTTATTGGCACCGTGCCACCTTTCTCCGAACCTCTCTCCCTCCCTCTGCCGTGCTTTCATAAGTGTATACACGGTGGATATGTGTCGGGCTAAGCAGATCTGGGGGGCTGGGCAGTGTGTGGCAGTCTATGAGTGGAGGGGGTTGAGGTTCTGTGGTAGCGATATTGTTTTTTTCTATTGCCAGGGTTAGTTCAGGCATATGGGCCACAGCACAAGTTCTCGTGTGGTGGGTGCCTTTTGTTTGTGTGATCACTTTAATTGATACTGAAAAGGCACAGATGCTGGCTATTGCAATTACTGGACACTGGCTAATATTTTCTACATAAGCACTCCATTGTCCACTGTAGTAATTGATTCTAATTTGATCCTACAGTTGAGAGTATGATAAGATCAGTCTATTTTTGGCTAGCTGCACTGCTTTTTAGTGAGTGATGTGTGAATGTATTTTTATAAAGAAAATTTTACTTTTTCAGAAGCCAAATAAACATCCACAAAAGTCAGCTGTCTAAAGGGATTGATCAAGCTTTTCTTTTTTGTTGAATTGAGCAGTAATGGCCCTGGCTGCATTCGGGAATTCACTGTTTACATCATTGAACTATATGTGAATATGTGAAGTGCGGTTTGGAGCACTTAAACACTTTATAGCCATGGTGTGTGCGTTTTCTACAGAGCAGTGTGTATGTATCGCGCTGTTTGTTAAAGCTTTACTACCCTGAGCTTACAGGCTGAACATGAAAGACTCTTTGACTTGGCAGGCCTTGCCTCAGGACACCCCTCTGTGGACCATGCCAGGCCAGACTTGGCACAGAGCACCTGGCCTAGAGGGAAACACATTCTGAACGTGGATGTGTTTTTGTGTGTAAGCAGGTATGAAGTATTTGAGCCCTAAAGTGAGATTTTGTGGATTTAGGAAGCAGAAGTTATAGTGAGGTGGAGGGTTATGTCTGGCTTTTAGCAACAGGAAGAAAAGTGGGCTCAAGAAGCTTGACGTGTTTATACCTTAACTCGCAGTAGACATGGGAATTGGTAGAGAGTCATACATCTTTGCAATATTTATAAAAAGAAAGGTTAGACCATTGCCCAGTCATAGATATAAAATATATGCCAAATCAGTTGGTTTATTTCTACAAGTAAGGAGGTACAAGACCTGTTGTTTTATCTTAGATAAATGGAGTGTTGTCTTTGAAAGGAAATCTGGTAAAGGATATATACGAATACGAAAAGATGTAATTTGTTTTGGCCACCTTTGAAGTTAATATGAGAAATCTTCCCTCTATTTTAGTTGTTTAAAATATTTAGCACAACTTTTCTTTAAAAACATTTTTGCATTTGACTTCCTATCTTCACTGTAATTGCTCCATTTTAATTTTTTTGTTTTGGCTCTGCACTGCAGGCTTGTCTGACACTGATCTCCTGGTCCAGTCTTTTCTCCTGTCTATGCCTCTGACAGCTAGTGTGTACTTAAAGGCAGTTATGCAGCAGTGTGTGTGAGCTGTCCTCAGGGCTCCTGCTTGTGCTTCCTGTGTCTCTGTTTGTCTTCTAACAGCCCTGGTACCACCGCCTCGGGCCATTCAGGTGGAGGCTAGTCCAAGTATGCACACAAAACACACGCACACACAACACACAACACACTCATAAGCAGCGACCGCCCACTTAACCCTACCCACAAGAGTACACAGACACACCTGCTCTTTGTATGCCCCTCAGATGCATAGACACTGATGCCCATTGCCTTTTGTTTTGTGTACTGCACTGTGGTGGTGGCCTCACAATGTGTTTTGACTTGATGAAATCTGTCAGAAACATATGATCTGTATTTTCCTCTCCCCTTGTCCCCGTTCCTTATGCGCTCTTCCTCAAAACTCCAGCAACAACCTCTGGGGAGTAGAAAACCCCATACTTTTTGGCCACATTAGAATGTCTACACCTCTTAAAAGCCTCCAACATCCTCTCAAGCTCATTCTCACTCACTCACAGTTGGCTACAGCGCAAGTATCACACACACACACACACACACACACACACACTCACACACGCACGTCCAAAGTCTTTTCAATTCGTACTGTCAAATGAGGCTGCCCAACAGAAACAACCTTGTTTTGTCCACAGCGCGCGTTGCAGGATGAAAAAGTATGGTCGTGGCTGAGCGTGTCCGTACTGTCGTCTTGTCAATAGTGTGGCAGCCAGTCACATCACAGGGGCAGCAGGTCATCTGACAGCGCCAGGGCCTGTCACGCCAGCGCAGGCTCCACCACCTGCAGGTTAATGACTTTATTTTTAGACAGAAAAGGAAGAAACAGGAAAAAGTCGCTCTGACACAGCTGTAGTTTAGAAAGTAGCAAACAAAGATGATAGAGGAAGTTAGTGTAGCAAATGTGCATTATATGTGGAATATAATGGGCGTTCAAAAGAAAAGATTTTATATTACAAAGTTCTCCCATTGAGTCTTTCAGTGAAGCATGCTGTGGCTGGTTAATATGACTGCATTAAGGTTATACTATGTGTGACTCCTGTGGTGTTGTTTCATGGACACATTACTCTTTCTCCCCTTAGAATTTTTAAGTGTCTGCCTGTGATATTGAGGTTGAAAGTTTTGACCACCAGAGAAATTCTTTTTTGCTTACATAAACCTGAAGGATTACCAAAACACACAAAATCTTAATAAAAGATTATAGAAAGTACTGAAAAGGAATCTATGAATAACTAGATTTGACAAGAACGTCAGATACCTAATGCTAAGGGGGTGATTTGTTGAACAGAATCCAAATGAGTGTTTAACCTGGTGTTAGGTGTCATGTTATAGCTTGTGCCTTTAGTTTACAGAAATTAACATAAAGAGTTACCATATTTCAGATACAATTATAGTTGGATTTTTCCTTTCTGAATTTTGTATGTGATTGGGCACAGAAATAAGCAGAAGTTTTGTGAAAGAGGAGAGAGAGTTTGTTCAGTTAAAAATGTATTGTGCTATACAGTGTTGCTAGTGGTTGTATTGATAAATGGTTGTACAGTGTAAGATACTTGATTGTGTAGTGGCCATGTCTATATCAAAATACTAAGAAGAGTAAAATTCTTATTTTATATATTTCTGTATTTTAAGTTCTGAAATATTTGTAGCTCCCACAAACCACAGTAAATGGATTGTTCTTATATAAACTTTTTATCAGTTTAAGGTCTTCTCACCCTGTTCTCTTGTATTGTGACTATTCTGTCTGTGCAGTGACAGGCCTGTATTGCTTTGTCTTACTGATAGCTCAGAGGCCATGGGAGAGCTGCAGAGACAAGGGCGGCCCGTCAGGCTCTGGTCACTATCTGGTCCTGCACTATCTGTCCCGCCACAGCCCTCAGCACTGGGCTCGGCCTCTCACTGCATGGCTGTCTGTGGGTGTGTTTGATAGAGCAAGAATACGTACGTGCCTTTTGTATGTGGGTGGGTGGTCGTCTACAGCTGTGTCTCGCCAGCCTTATCAGTGTGCCAGGAGAGATAGAGCGCCGCAGCGGGCCCCAGTGTCTGACGTTACACTCGTGAAAACTCGCAGCTTTCATGTAGTGTATGTGTGAGATATCCGACTTGCATTGCTCTATCGTTGCACTTCTTTATGTATGTGTACTAATCGTTTGGCTTAATCCTTGGGGGCTTTGTGTTTAAGAGCTCATTGCCGCCTAATAGCTTAACTGTACATTTGATCTCACATTTGAATCCCACAACGTTTAAATGATGATCACGAGATAGGGTTGTTCATTCATTTTTTAAGAGTGTCTTAAATTGGGTATTAGAATCACTTGAGGCAATGCAAGGCTTGTGGTGTACAGTTCTTTGCTTTCATTCTTACACGGAAAGCATGCGGGCGCGAGCCAGGAGCAGCGCACAACACAATCACTTGAGCATTCATGCATAAATACACACATACTTGCACCTCCCGCACAAAACTGACCCTACACCCCCCTCCTTGCACACACACATACACACACACGCACCCCACACGCAGACACACACATTCACAAACACACGTATGCTCATAAATGCACTCTCCTGTCCCAGGCACCCTTTACTTTTGCAGGCTGAATCTCACTGATAACATGCTGGCGCCCTCATTTAAATTTGAAGCGCTTCTTTAATCTTCAAAGGCCTGATTGCTTTATGAATATGCATGCACTGAGCTGACTCTCAGTTCATTACCTTGTTGTAAATTCTAATGACCATTAGGGCCCCGCGCGGTAATTGCCAATTGTTTTGCATTTTTGATTAGCCCATTACCAGAGTGCATTCTGAACATGTCTGCCCCTGCTGCCTGCCAGGCCGAGTAAAGTGAGAAAGGCGGTGATGAAGGCAAGAAAAACAGGATGGAGAAGAAGTGCAAGGGCCAGAAAAACACAAAATCATCTAGTGGCTTCAAATGATTTGTTTTTGAAGGGTCTCTAAAAGGGAAGTTGATCTCCTTACTTCTTGGGGCAGAGGTAGAGCTGAGTGCAGTTGTGTGTACCTGTCTTGTACATGTATATTTGTTGACCATCCTCTTGACTGTGTGGACATGTCCAAGTTTGCGTGCGGTGCTCTGTGTTGGCTGGATGGAGTGCTAGGAGTGATGGGGAGGTTCTTGCCAGTGCATCCCAGTGTACGCCTGTATGCCTGGGACTTATGAAAGATTGATGCCTCCTAGCAGAATGGCATCGCCCTGCTACAACTTGATAACATCTAATGGATAATTTAGCGGGCTAAAACCGGCAGGCCATTCCCCCCTCTGCATCTCACAGTGGCTCCAGAGGACAGCTACTGGGCCTTGGTGCTGTTCACTCTGCTCTGCTGCTGCTCAGGCTGTGTCAAAAGGACAAGCCAAAAGAGGAGGATGAGGGACAGTGTAATAGTGTTTGTGTGCTTACCCTGCAGTCGACTGGCAGTGTTAAGAGGTGATCAGCTCATCTCACAGTTATTAGAGGATTTTGCTCATATTAAATACAAATGTACATTATTTCCTTACCTTACTTACAAATGCAATCAAACTTTATTTGTATATCACATTTTACCAACACAATGACCAAAGTGCTACACAGGCAATGCATCATCAAATTCAAAACATTGCATAGGGGCTGTCTTTATGTGGGAGAAGACACTACAAAGTGTCTTCCCCCACCTACACGTATACAAAATTGAAGGTGTTTTTATAACTCTTTTTTTAAAATTTCTTTTAGTAGTTAGCTCCCTAATTGGTTTCCTTTATCTTTTACTTTTTTCTAGTAAGTGTCCAAAAGCAGTAGCTCTGACAAAAATTCAGTGCACATTTTTTCAACATCACAATTTAAAACAGTTGAGTTTCCCCACTAGAGGATTCTGTCCATGTGGCACTTTCCATAGAGAAGATGATGTGAATTATTACTGCCGAAATATTGCAAGACCTTTGTTTCTTTCTGTCTCCCTTAGTCATAATATATCATTCATAAAGTCTAGTGTTTACAGTGAGTTGGACCTACTGTCAGTCTCTTATTCCCAGACTATTAGGCTGTTGACAGTTTGGTTAATCATCGTGCAGTGTGTGACTTCAGGGGACTGTGAGGGGTCAGTGGAGTCCTGCTCTCCAAACCATAGTGAGAAAGAGAGAAGCCTTATTAGGAGGACAGCACAAGTGGATTTTCTCCAGTTTTGCAGACACAACATGCCAGCTGTCCAGTGTTCAGCTAAAGTCTGCACCTAAATTTAAGTTAGTGAACTGCAAACTGGTGAGGGTCTATTTTGTGTGTGGAGCGAGGGAGACACATTGCACGCAACAGCAGCGGCAGCGGCAGCAGCATGGCCCGCTATGGCCAGAGGAGTCGCGGACAGACAGCATGATAGATGGCTTTGTTAAAGGGTCCCTGGGTGTCCCCTGAACTTGAAGCACTGTGTTTATCTTGAATAGGAGACGCACACAGTGTAAGGGGGCAGTGGGTAGGGGAGGAGGGAGGGAGAGAGGGAATGATATAGCTTTCAGGCGAAGGGAAGGCAAGGGTCTGTATCTGGGCAGGCCTGGCTGGGGGTTGGGGAGGTTAAGGGGGGGTCGTGAGCAGGCACGGCTGTTTCAGACACACACAACAGAGGGAGTGAGGGGGAAGGGCCAGCCTCTCGTAGCTGTCCATTAACAGATGAACTTGGCAATGGTCCAGGCCTCAAAGGTCTGGAGAGGCACACAGACACACACCCAGACACACATATACACACACACACACCTCTGCTACCTGCCTGCTGCGGACCAAACGCCACCCTCTCGCTTTCTGTCCAGAGGCGAAGAAGGACACATCTCCGGTGCACCTGTTTCAGAATGAGTTCAGAGTGGTTAGCCTGGTGGGCCTAAGAGCACATTCACAGACAGGCTCTTTCTGTTGTGTCCACTGTTAAAGACAAGGAAACAGAGCGCACCTCTAACCTGTTAGGCCGTAGGACAATACAGGGGAGAGGGAGGAGAAGCGAGAGAGCGTGGGAACGGAGGGATAGACGAAAGGATCCGGTCGTAAACAGGGCGGGAAGACTTGTGTGTGGCTGTGCTCTTGATGGGGCAACATGAGCTTAACAGTGCGCCTGCTATTGTGTACTGAAAACATTACAGCAAACATGAGAGTTGTGAAAAGTGGGAGGAGAGAATTTGATCTGGAAGATGCACATAATGGACTGGTGTATTGAATGGCACAGAAGGGTGTCAGCTTCATACATAGGTCATGGCATATAGTATGACTGAAATGGGAATTGTATGTCAAAATATTTAATGCAAAAATGATGAATAATTCAGTGAGTCTGTCAAGCTGCAGGTGCAGGTAGTCATCTTAATTTGAGTGTAGACACTTTGTAACTGACTAAGATGTATAACAACTTAAAACATTCAATACAACTTAATACAATCCTACAAGAAGAAGTATGTTTTAAATTTACCATAGAAATTAATTGTGTTTCCTTTCCCTTTTAAAAATAGTTTTTCTCTTTCCTGGTAATATAACGAAGTAAGCTCCTAAGGTGTCAAGAATAATTTGCATCCTTTTACCATTGCAGCTATATTATTTGATCATATGAGATTATGAATGAAACCTTGAGTATGCCCCACAGTGACATGTACCATTATAGAACTTGTTTATTGTAAGTTGAGTAATAATGAGTTGAAGTATAGTTGTCATGGTGCCTGTCTGGACCTCCTGCTCTGAGTCAGGTTGGTTTCAGACACTCCTGGTGCATCTTGTGTCAGTGGCGTCTGCTGATTGATAGAGTGGCTCTTCTCTGGTTTATAACATGCATGCTGGGGGGCAAACATGGATAATGAATCTGTGCGTGTCTGTGTGCATGTTTATATGTGGGCCCATGTAAATGCATGCAATCCCATTTGCATTTGCTTTGCATGTATTTCACACATGCTCACATTAATTTGTTATTTAGAAAGAAGGTTCTTCTTTTCATCTTCCCACTTCTTTGGTCTTTTCTTCCAGCCCTCCAGCTCCTGTTCTATTTCTCAGAACCATGTTTTCATTTCCTAAAAAAAATCCTGCGTGGCTACTTTGGAGCTAATGCCAGTGAAATATATTGCTGGTGTGTGTATGTGTGATGATGCCGGTTTTATAATGCCCCCTGCACATTTGCATATGTATATGTGCAGATTGTATGAGAAGAGCTCTCACACTTGGAGCAGTTGGAGGGGAGGGTTGTGGGGGCTAGGGCTCTGTGCATGCTTTCTGTGCCTGTGTGTGTGTGTGTGCTGAAGAGGGGGTCGCACTTGTGCTTTCACCCCCGAGACAAAGCCGGCCACTGCTCCCAGATGGTAGTCTGCTCTGTCCGGACATTTGTCTGGTCTGTATGCGTATGTGCATTTATGGACACATACAAAGGGGAAGTGAGAGGACAGTGGCAGACGAGGCCTGTTAATGCACAAGGCTCTGCAAGTGTAAAGTGTGTATATGAGCAGTTTGTAGACAGCCAGACATCCATTGTATGACTTTTTATGGCCAACGCAAAAGTGCATGTCTGCTTTGTGGTCAATGAATAAAATGCACTGAAAGTAATGAGACAAAATGATGTCCTCCTCTAGATGTTACGGTAAGAGTGTGGTCAAACAGGATTAAGCATTTACCACACACACAGCATGAGTCCACACTGCTCCAAATAGCAGTGCAAGGTATGGTGCAAAATGTAACTGAATATTCCTTTTCTATGTAAGTCCTGAAATGGCATTATGTTACAGGAGAATGAAAAGTATACTATAATCTATAAGACGTGCCCTTTGGTTGTCAGGTTTAGGGAATTCCACTTATGAAATAAATATTAACAGAGGAACCATTTCATATTGCATATCTTCAGCTTTCTACAAATCCTAGGGCTGTATGTGTCTGAGACTCACTCACTGACCTTGATGTTTGTTTTCCTTCTATAGCAGACGTAAACAGAGCTGTTGCAACTATCCAGGCTCGACCTATCTCTCCCCCATAGCAGAGACATACTTAAGCCAAATTAGAAGTGATATTGCACAGTGGTCTCACTTCCAGAACTGCAGTACTAGTTTGCATTTCTCATTCAAACTTCTCTTGTCCAGGTAGTGCTTTATTATCACACTAGAAAGCCCTTGTTACAGCCCTTTACCCTGTAGTTCAAAGTGCCAAGATAACTGTTCGTTTATACCTTTATTGAGGTGGGCCCTACCTCCTGTGCCAGTGCATGCCCAGATCTGGCAGCTCCTTCCTGAGCTGGACATGCCCTGCTCTCCCCAGGCTCTGGTTCGGCTGCTCTTTGCCAAGTGCCGTGGCCAGATTGCCTGTAATGGGTCTGCCATTTCCTTCTCATCATCTGTCAGCACTCTGGATCCAACTGCAAGGTCCAAAGAGGGCTACCACTCTCCAATTAAAAAGGTTAATTTGCCCTGGCCCGTCCGCCCCCCTCCACCCACCAACACTGTTAACTATGTCTTCATTAGTTCCGGTTTGTATTTCTGTCTTGCCTCTTGTCAATAGTTTTTTTAATACGTAGCTTGAGATTGGTTATGAAAAGAAATCTGGAATGAGACATAAGACATTGTATGGAGGAGTTAGATCATCAATATTCCCTGGATCTGCTGTGAGCACACTCTTACATAATGTGAGTGAGTAAAAGTATTGAGGTACAGACTGTTGTTGCAGTGACATTATCTTTAACTATGTATCTGCTTATTTATACTTTGAAAAGTATTCCTGTCATCATCTTATCTGAGAATTATATTATGCAATAACTATATGAGCTAATACAAGGGCAGCAATGACTGGTTGGTGATTTAATCCCTCCTTCCTCCTGTACATTTTACTGTTGTGTACATGGACAAGACAATATCTTTGCATCCTGTGTCTGTGACTACATTGATTTGCGATTGGGAAAATAGTTCCTTGGTAAGCCTCTTGTGTGCCCAGTGTTTTTTCTAGTTCCTTATCTAATTAAGATGGACACTGCAAACTATTAAACACACTGCAAAACACACATCTGCAGTCCCATTTAAATGTGCTTTTACCATTTTATATTATCAAGCGAGCATCAGGTTAAACTTTGTCAAGCCTATAAAGTCAAAATTGTATTCACACATGTTCATGTCTAAGTTAATTGGTTCCATTTGTTTATACAGTTTACCAGTCAACATTGACACAAGGATGACCAAAGGGACAGAAAATAATATTCTTTTAATGTGATTAAAATGTAGAACTTTATCTAATGTTGCACTTAACAAACACATTTGAGCAATTATGGACATCTCATTATTAGCCTAAAATGTAGACTGATTTTAATAAAACGATAGTGGCAGCTGCGTTGTCATCTGGTGTTAAAAGTAAACTGGCTTGCTAAATGAAATTGCAGGTCACTCGTCATAGTTTTAGTGATTACCATAAGCTAATGACTTGGAAGGATGAACAGGAGGTGGAGATAAAGGAGGAGGAGAGAGAGGGAGGGTAGACCGCAGCATGGACAGTTTTTCCATGTATAAAATGTCTATGTCCATGGAGAGAGATAGTATTAGAGATATTTTGCTGTTATCTGAGAGGGTGCTTTTAGGCCTGTGTTTGAGTGGCTGACAGACACTTGAGTTTCTGCAGCAGATTAAGTGAAATTTTAGCAGCTTTTTCTTGGGCCTGGGCCATAAAACCACACAAAGCAGCAGCTGCCTCTAATGTAATGTAGAATGGGAGCTGCAGTGCGAGCCTGTCCAGTGCGCTTTTGTTTTTCTCTTCTTCTGCTCTCCAAAGCTTTTACAGCAGTCTTGACAGCTCCTACTGCACTTCCCCTCCAGATAATATCCTTGTTCTCTCACTGCCCTTAATTTCTCTTTTCATCAGCGGCGCAAAGGTGATGAAACCGGACGAGTGCAATAAAGGCCATGTGTTTTAAGAGCAAACATATCTTTTTATGTCTTTATGCGCAGGAGTCAAAGGTACAGAGATAGCAGTCGGGCCGTCTAAAGTGCTCCCTGGCACTTTCCCCTTTGGGACAGTCTGGAGCATATCAGCTGGACATGTATGGAATGATCCTATAGGGGCTTTACAGTGTGACCTTGTGCAAACCCAAAGTTCACTTCTGGGAATGCAACACAAGCAGTCGTTGGGTTCGACGGCCTGGCGACCTCAGTGTCAGGCTGCCTCGAAATGACAGCAGCCCTGAGAACCTGAGTCTGCACTGGCAGGGAGTGGAGCTACATTCCTGTCACTCTATAAGAGACATGAGAGAAGAGGGCACATGTCCTGTAGCATGCACACTGTACAACAAACATTAATGTGAGGTAGCATCAGCACATAGAGCACGTTTTGTCCTTCTATGGGCATTTTTTAATGAGTAAACTGCAGCATTTCCTTGTGTAAAATCTTTATAGTCAGTTTAGTTGTCTGAAATGCACAAACATCTGGCTCATAAACCTCAGGTGATGCAGTGGAGATCTGGCTCCAGCTTTTCCTTAATAAGTCATTAATCCACATTTTCACACTTCATGCTGCTACTTAGCTGCTAAGCTGTCCAGACACTCTGCTATTGAATTGCAAAACTCCTGGTGCTCTATTGGAAAAAGGACAGGCCAGTGCCTGTTAAGGAATGTCTGAGTTGTGGTGCTTTTTGAGTAGAAAAGATGTCTCTAAGGTGGACTGAAGCTACGGTTGGTCCAGAAGTTTGTGTGGTCGTGTAAGTGCTGTTCTGCAGCTGTCTGTATAAATCCCTCTGTCACCAAAGACACACTCTTCAAGTGCTCAGCTCTGCTTTACATGTCACCACAAGTCAGTCAGCGTTTTGGGGAAAGATAAATTCTTTATTCTACTTAATGTGTTCTGAACTAAAAACATGAATTTGTATTGATTTGTTTTAGGCGCCTGCATATTATGGTCTCGCGGTACTGTTTGGTTTAGAGTTTGTTATATCACAAGTAATATACAACCTATAATATATTAAAGATATAGACTTCTCTGCTGCATACACAATGCATTAATGAAAACCCAGTGACCCAGTAGAAATAGCACTTGCTCTCCTTTTGCCACCCTCCCTCTGCACTCCTTGTACCGCTCCCCCTCTTTCCATCCCCGGGGTAGGTGGCTATAGCCCCCCTTATAAACATAGTGATCTATAGGAGCCCTGGACCCAGACAGATTTTTGGCATGGCTGTGCAGGTAGCATTCCAGCACGGTTTGAGATCTTAGGCCCTAGCCTCGTTAAAAGCCTGATTTATGCTCTACAGCTGGGCACAAAGTAACCTACAGGTTGGCTTACCTTAATTAATATCACGCTCTCTATTGCTAGGACCTATATGCGTGTTCCTGACACACCTCCGGGGAGAATATAAGTTAGAGGAGTGTACATGCAGTATTTCTACAGGCCAGTGACAGCGTGGGTATGTGCTGAGACCAGGCAGCTGTGTTAAACATTATTCTTATAGGGATTTACAGTGCCACAAAGTTAAGTGTCTCGACATATTGACACACACATGGGATGTGACTTGACCAATAATCTATATTAGTTTTCTCTTAAATTGTGCTCAGTTAATACACATGTATAGGCTGTGTTAATAATAGTTTATTTAGTTTGGTGTGCCCTATAGAGATGTGAAAGAGTGGCTTCTCATTGTCATAGGGATGCACTATACTCGTATATGCCAATTTAGTCAGAGACTCAATTTGAGTTGGCACAATTATCAAATCGCAAAAGCTACAAATATTTCAATGATAGAATGTCCTCTGCAGAGAACAAAATATCCTGCTTATAGAAAAAAATATTGTAGCATAACACTTGGGATCCTTGTATTAGTTCATCAGTTCATATTTCAGTATTCTCTCAAGTGGTAATGCTTCTGGGGTTGTTTCAATGTGCACTCTGAACAGAATCACAAAAAACTAAAAAAAAAAAAAAATTACTGCAATCTAAATCCTTTTTTAAACAAAATCACGCATTTTATATATATGGATATATATATATATATATATATATATATCCATATATATAAAATATAGTAAAAATGAAATCTACATTTAATTTAACTTTTGCTCACTTTCTGTATTAATGGCATTTGAAGTTGAACTGTACCCTGAGGTTATTGCAGTTATAGAGGGACAGTAAAGTACAAATTTTAGGGTACTGTGAGCACTTGCCTTGCTTTGTCGTGTTCTTCTTGCTTTGGTCAGATCATCCTGAAGGGTTGAATTAGGACTGAACAGGAGGCCATTTTGCAATTTTAATCATGATTTGGAAAGCGTTTCGAGCAGAAAAGTGTCCCAGCACTGTTTTCCTCGATGAATTAATAATGGCTTTGGGAATGGAGGGTTGGGTGAATGGAATGGGGGAGGACAGAAGGTCTCACGGTTAGTGGCTAAGTGCTAGGTGCAAAATGTGGAATGTGTATTTCATTCACCAGTGCAAGTTTTAAAGAAAGTTAACTAAAATGATTCTGCCATAGGGTAATGAATCAGTAGTGGTTGCTCTAGAGAGGCCAGGTAGGGCATCTGATGTAAAACATAATACCAAAGCCTTTCCTTCCTCATCCTAAAACTTGGTTGTAGATAAAAAGAAAAGGTCTCTACAGGCACTGTACCACGGTTGCCTTGTGCTCCTGACAAATTTCCTCAGTGACTTTGAAGGATTGGTCAAATGCATAGAGCAAATTTCCCTTCAGTAACATTAAAGAATACCTTAACTTGTTTCATGCTAAGAGGAAAATGATTTAGCAACCCCAAAAGGGACAAGCCAACAGAAAAAATCTTAACTTCCATTCTGCGTTATGACTTTTAACTAAGGAAGATGGATTTTCCTGGTACGTCTGACCCAAAGATACCCTCTGAATCTAAAGAGTCCAGCTATTGATGGCTCCTTAACCACTGGAAGGCCGCGCGCTCAGTCACACAGAGCAGATGGGACGCGTGTTCAGCCCTCAGCCTCCACAGCTTGGGGCCACGGGACACTCCAACACACTGGCCCTTCTGTTTAAAGTGGCCTGTCCCTCCGCAAAGCCCTGCGGCTCCTGCGCACAACGAGCTGCTATGGTTGGCCTGAGCTCACATGCCCTAGTCCTTTCACCCCAAGGTGCTGGGACACAGTGAAAAATAACTGCATGTTTAAAACAGCCTTTGTTCTGTGTGATCCAAATGACGGGCTGTTCTTGTAGTGCTGGCATACACTGAGGATGTGTTGAGAAACAAACAGACAGGGTCATCAGACGTTGTCTTTTGGAACAGAAACGGACAGTTTCCAACAAGTGGAATTTTTAAAAAAGGAAAAAAACAATAAAATAGCCATGCCTCTGTTATCATTGTAATGTGTCTTGATGTAACATTTAGTTTGTTACTAAAGGTAATGTAAATGTACCGGGTCAGTGTTCTCATGCTAATTATGATGCAGCTCACTTATAGGTATGTTTTCATTCTGACCTGGTCTTAGTTAAACCTGTTTTTAGTCTTGTGGCTTATAATATAAACACTTTTGAGAAAACTAAAGTCTTGTCTCGTAAAGGAAATGTGTTATAAAAGGCAAAATATTAACCTCTGGGTGCAGACACATTTGAACATGAAGCTGCACTTTCGAGATAAGACAAATGTAAGAGAATTTTATCAATTTCTGTGGAAAACATTGTTATGTGAGTTGTGCTCTGGCCGGCTCTGGGGACTGGCTCTGTGTACTGACTGTTCAAGACAACTGTATCTGTAGCACCAACTTTTTTTTTTTGTGGAAAATCAGACCATATGTTAAATGTGATTTAATTTGCTGTTCTGAAAGTTTACTTTTTCTTTCTTTCTTATTTTTTATTTTTAATTTTTTTTATATATATATTTTACAGATAGACAGAGGCTATTGACTATTTTCACTTTGGGATTACAAAGTGGATGGTGTATAGCTGGCATCTTTATCAAGTCTAGAGAAATGTGTTTGTTGTTGTTCAATTCCCTAAAACAATTAACAGTTGTTAACAGCTGTAACCAAGAGGTCTCCAGCTACACTGCCTGTATTGGAGTCTTAAATGGCTGCAGATAGAGGAGCAAGTCATATTTAAAACTCACTGTGGGGGACTTTGCTGAATCTTTTCCAAAGGCTCTGCTCTGGAGGGATTGAAATGCAAACATCTAATCTCCGTGGCCGTATTTTCAGGCTGCCTTGTCCATTTCCCTGGCTGCCTGTAAAACCCAAGGAGTGGGTTTAAAAGCAGGAAGGTCAGATGGGGGTCTGCGTATGCTCTGGTGAAGCTGGATCTTGTCCTGGCAAATGGTATGCAGGCTCATAACGCGCTCCACTCATCCAATAGGCAGAGATGAAACAGTTTTGACAGTGTTGAATGCCTTGCCCCGGGCCTTATCTTCCTGTGCCGCTTGCCCACCTCTCTCCCCTGTTTCTCCTCTCCTGATGCTATCTATGGGCAGATTTATGCAGAAATGCGCCGTAGCTCGACCTCGCTGGTCCCTCTCCATCCTTTCTGCAGGGACGCAGGCCTGTCATGAGCTGAGCTGTGCAGAGATAGTGTGGCTCTGGAGGCTGGCCCCATGTCTCATGGAGGCTATCTACTCTGTGCTCTTCAAACAAGCATGATGCACAGAGGAGAGACAGCTGCTGTTTACATCTGAATACTGTAGCATTTCCCTGTAATCACAACATGCAACTTGTATGTCTTTGAATATGATTTGCAGTCATTTTAAAATCTTTTTTAAAATTTTGTCTGAGGACTAGTTAAGTGACTTTAAAGCTGTGTGTTGACGAGAACCTAGTACTTATCTTGATCATAATAAGATATTATCATCTAAATACCATCTTCTTCATATCAATCAGTATTCATATAATTTACAACAGGTACCCCACAAGAAGATTTCTGGTATTTAATTAGTGACTCTAAACTATCAGTTAATGTGACAGTGAATGCACCAGTCCCAAGAGTGTACCTGTACTATTCTCAACTACATGAATATATTGGTTTATGTTGTACCAAATTGAGACATGTCTTTTCTTTGTCATAGATTTTTACATTGTCCTTCAGAAGACATGGACTCCCAGCTGGGACATTGTGTGGGTCCAAAAATACCCCAGTTTTGATTAAGTCTTTGTACCTGGACACATGTGCTAAAACTGACACTGACTGTAAGCAGCCACTTTGATTTCGCCCTTTATTAAATACTCTCTTCACTGCACATTAAGCTGTTGGTGATCCCATGAAGCAGAGCCTGTTTAAATAAATAATCTCTATGGATACTTACATAAGCATCGGTCCATTTAATTAGACTGGTTAGGCTTAGATACCCAGAGGTCTCTTCACTGTACTATTAGCTGGGATGAGAAACAACAAGAGTACAGAGTCCCACTGTTACTGGTCTAAACACAGAGCAAATAATGATCTACATCTAAGACACCACTGGCCTGGATTATTATGAGGTCTGCAGCCAAGCACAAAGTGTCCAGATGCGGTCAGTGAAGCTGGTTGAATGCGTGGACAGTGTGATGGTCAGTTCAAAAGCAGTTCATGTGAAAAAACATCAAAGAGAATAAGGTTACACAGACGAGGAAACACAGAGCAACTGTAATTATAATTTGATAGTCGCTTGTGTAGAAGTCAAGGGTATTACCTATGAGTGTGAGGAGCGGTACTATTGCTATCTGAGGAGGAACTAAAAAGGAACACAATTTCACAGTATAAATTTGTGCTAGCCGGATTTATACAAAATTATTGTTGCTTCCATGTAGACAAGCCGAAAATATCAATACTTAAAATTTCTCAAAACTTATTTTTTTAAATACATTTTTAAACCCATTTTTGAAATACTTTATACATATTTCAGTTTCTCTGCTAACATGTTCAAATGTTAGATCAGTTCAAGTTCGGATGTGTGCAGAAATTCTTTATAATAGAGGTGTTTCAGTTGATTCAAATCTTATTGGTATTGGCAGCAGAGGTATCTGTATCATAGTAACCTACTTGCCCCAACACTAGCATAACCAATGAATAAAAAATATGTGATCAGTTATTTTTTATTGCAATTATTGTGATGATAAAAACAGCCCATCATAGACTTAACTTGATACATGAAACAAATCTTCCCTGTAAAATGTCTATAACAGCTAGCCGCACATCTTGTCTACGGAGAAAGCTACACATGTGGGTCACGCATACAAAGACACATTGTTTGGCTATTGTGTTTGGAGTATGCATTCACTTACACCTCAGTAATGGCTCCTTAGTGGTTCAGGTGGACTCCTAAATTCCACTGTTGCTCTTATCAACTTTCAGGAGAAGGAGAAGGGAGCAGGAAATGTAAGAACTAAGCAAGTCTGATTGGAGACAAAGCTACAGCCAGAAGCGTACTTTACTCTGGGCACAGTCACCTAAAGACCACCACAGTCTTTATCAGCTGATCTGGCCCCCTCCTCTTTGCCTGCACTTCTACTTAATGTCTCCTCCTTGTACAGTTTGTGCGGTAATAGTGGTCAGCTTCTTCCAATTGTGCAGTGTTTAACTCAAACACCAGCCAGCGTTGTAGGGCCCACACTAGAAACTGGCAAAAGTTTAGCGTTTTTTAGACCAGTGCTGTAATGGCGGGCTCTCTCTTTGTGCAGTAAAGCGTATTTCCTGCATTCGGCTTTGTCTCAGGAACAAGTGTTGGTCAAACAAGGCTTTTGTCTGTGGCAAGTGGCTCAGCACAAACACTGAGTATATGAGCCAGGCAGTGTGTGTGTTATAGACAGAGTAAAGGTCCTGTTGAAACTATATTGCATTAGCAGCTGACAGGCCACTTAAGGGAAGCCAATATAGTTATTTTGAGCACTACAAAATTGAGGAAAGAATTAAAAGAAGAGTTGCAGTCAAAATTAAAGAAAGTTAAGGAAATTGTTGCATTGTGATTATGATTTTCCTCGAACTAGCACTGGTTTTGGCTTAGAATTACACTATATAGATCCACAAGGGAAATTATTTTGACACATTAGCTCATAGATCACAATTTATTATAATAATGAAGAGCAAAAATATAAATGGTAATAAATAACAAAAATAACAATAACAAGAGACTGGTCTCAATTAAGGCATAACCATATAAATGAAAATGTATAAGTAAAAATAAAAAATCCAGAAATATAGTAATACATAAATATACAAATATATCTCAGTTATATACAAGAGGTTGCAAGAAAAAAACAATGCAAAAATGAAATAGTGATTGACATGACTTGGTTATCTATGACATAAGGGTTAGTTGTTGTACAGTTGTATGGAGTATGGTATAAATATAGTCCTGTATCTTTGTGCGGAGCTGTAGGAGTCTGTTTGAGAATGAGCTCCTCTGTTTGGCTTGTTTTAGTTGTGTAGTATTAGATTACTTTTTATTATTGAGCTTATTAAAAAAATAAATAAACTGAACACAGAAAGAAATCTAAACATCTGCAATAGCATTGTTATTCAAAACAATAATCTGACAGTCATAAGTAGTTACTCTTAAGCCACTTAGTCCCGTTTATAATTTCTTAACAGTTGCCCTCCACATGAAGTGTAGCCTTGTCTCCCTCTCTTGCTTCTCCTCCAACCTCTGCTTTCACCCTTCACCTCTGTCCAATCCCTGACTGTGAATACCCTAATGACATAAACAGGGCCGTAATCACATTAACTGCAGTTGTGGTCCAGGCATCCTTAAGAGCCATCCTATTGACAAGCCTCCACCTTCGCAAAGCACTCAGCCCAACACCTATAAACACTTATGAATATTGGCAAAGTCCTGCTATTAGCATAATCACCTCTCAGGTAGTGTGAGGGAGGCACAGGGCGATAGATTTGCACAGACAGTGACATGGTGCGTCCCCTCTGTGTGCTGTCCTCCTCTTCTTGTCTTCTTCTGTTGGAGGAACCAGAAGCTAATCCTGTTAGCTTGTTCCTCCATTAGCTAAATGACCAATATCTCAGAGAGCCACACATGAGGGTCTGTTTATGGGATGGTCAAGGACAAACCCAAACATAGAGGTCAAGGTAGTTTGTGAAGTTTGTTAAATAAAGTTGTTTAGAAAGAGGCCTCGAGGGCGCTTTGGTGGTCCATGTGGTAAAAAAAAAAGAAAAAAAAAAGAACTCTATATTCAATAATTCAAATCTGAATCTTGGATCGACCCGGTTTTGTTGTTTCATGCTCTCATTCAGTATCCAAATAAACAAAAATATCATCAATATCTCAAGTAAACATTTAGACATTTGTCAAAGATTTTGTAAATTTTTAGCAACATGTAGGCCTAGTTTTTCCTTCAACATTCACTACTGATAGTTGACGATTTATCTTTGCTTATTTAACTTTCACAAACTCTCACTTTGTTTTGAAATATTTCCAAGTTGCAAAATACACTATTCTTTAGGGATCTTGGACCTTTGCGAGTCGGTCTGTGATTCTGGTGGGCCTTCCTCCACACTTCCCAGATTATATTCTCTCTGCTCTGCCTGACATCTCTCTGTATTAGCCACTGTAATAGCCTCCCCTGCTTTGCTTTGTGCAGCAATGTGCTGAAATGGCTTTGAACAAGTCTTTATAACCCCCTATTCCTTTGCTATTCTCTGCCGCGTGTCTTCCCTCTGTTCTGATTATCCGTCTCT
This sequence comes from Boleophthalmus pectinirostris, assembly GCF_026225935.1. Taxonomy (NCBI): domain Eukaryota; kingdom Metazoa; phylum Chordata; class Actinopteri; order Gobiiformes; family Gobiidae; genus Boleophthalmus; species Boleophthalmus pectinirostris. The sequence continues at coordinate 20,457,013 of NW_026571190.1, read as the reverse complement.
ACTTTTCTCCTACAGAGGAATCCCCCATCAGCTCTGTCCTCTCCTCTCTCCTCTTTTCTCTACCTCCTGCATCGCTCGCTCTTCCCCCAAAGTCCCTTCTTTCAGTCATTCCTCTGAAATGGCAGCTGGGTTGTCATTGTGGCTTCTCGTCACTGCTGATCCTATTTCAAAGGAACCTGAAGATCCAGCATTAGTCCTAGCTCTCAAACTTGCCATAGACTGAAAAAATATAGAACAGGATGGCCAGACCATGTGGATGTCCTTTATTCCATTAGAGGACAGCCTAGTTTGTATAAGATCACTCTTTCTTTCTCTCTGCTCTTCTGGAGAGAGAGAGAAAAACTTCAAGAGCATCAAACGCTTTGTCAGAATGTCTTTTTTGCCTTTTGAAAACTGTCTCTCCATTCCTTTGAGGATAGCTATTACAGACAATAGTGGGCTTATTTAGATATCTTCTCTGGCATTGTTGTGAAAGTGGGCATCCTTTGGTCAGGCTGCAGATGCCCATCAGCCTGTCCCCTGTCAGGAAGGGAATAACAATTATTGCCTCTGCTTTGGCATGTGCACAGTTAGCCAAATGCCCGAGATGGGACGTGATTACACAGAAGCGGTCACTCTGCTTTTGATACATAAGAAAATGAATCGGCTAGAGCCTTTGAAGTGCTGTTTGGTGGCAGTGGCATCCTTCAAACATGTGGTAGGTTGTCATTAGGAAGTGTCTCCTTCACGCTACACTTCATTCACTCTTTCGACTTCTTTTTTCCCCATGTTCTTTCTGATGGACACAGCTGTTTGCCCCCTTAGTATCTCACTTCTCGTTTATGAAATGCAAAAACTAAAATCTCTATATTGCACTGTGTACTGATGTGGTTTGTTTCACCCCATTATGTGTAAAGGCAGAAATTAAATCAAAAGTAAAGCAGAAGGGCCTGATTATTGCTGTTTTATGAGCGATACAAGCCTTTAAGCACAGGCATAATGGTATTGTACACACTGAACTGAAGCCAATGTAGTGGGCTCATTTTATTTGTGCTTATGAAAAGAGAGACCAAAAACGTGTACGGGCAAATGGCTTTTTTATGATGGAAAAATTCCATAGTGGGTCAAAGCCCCTTGCAGGTGGCAGCAATTAACTGTAATTTTTGCAGATTGTAATGATCCATAATTTACCAGTATACCCCCCCTCCAACTCCTTTCAGTCAAGAGAAAAAGGTTTGCAGAGGTTTGATTGGGTGCACATTTTATGCTGCGTTTTGGTCTTTAAGTAAGATTGTTTGGAGGGGGCTGTGGATGCTCAGTAGAAAGGACAAGCACACAACAGTAGAATGCTCATCTGCTGCTCCTCCATTTTCAGACCTGCGCTTCTCTTCACCATCTTCACCTCTTTGTCTTTTAGCCACCGCTGCCGTTAAACATGCAAGGCTGTCCATCTTCGTCGAAGGCATTGTGCATACACAAACACAATCTGCTGCTGCTGCTGCCTCCTCGCTGCAGCCCTGGTTTAGGTGCAGTGTGTACAAATGTCTTGAGAAAAATGCCCTCCAGTGAAATAGAAAGAAGAAAGGATAATAAAGCCCTGAGATGAAAGAGGGAGCACATTTGCAAGTGACGGATGCTTCGTATTTTGCATATCTCTCACTTCTGCTTTCCCCTTCCCCTTCTCTATTCACCTGAGAGGATTTAAATAAATCCATAAAGCATGAAATATCAGAAATAGAAAAGTAATGCTTGAAATGCGTTTTATGAACCTCCCACACACAAACACACACTCACACATTCACATGCACACTATTTTCACCAATACACATGCCTTTTAGTTCAGTTTTTTGTTGTTGAAATGTTAATGTTTTTTGTGATAAATGCTGCAACAATATCTTACCATGTGACCTCCTATTTGTATTCACTATTAATATGCAGCTACTTGTCCTACTTCAGCCTCTCTAATTCTATAAACAAGGTGCCAGAAAGAGATGAGTGTGTTTAATGAGATTAGGTGGGCATTGTGAAGCAAATCTCAGGTCACTGTACAAGTGCCATTCAAAGGCAATTATGTGAAATATCTAAAGTCCTATCCGTGTCCACAGATTGGCTTTTTTCATTCTTTTGCAGAGGTTGTATTTAATAGTATTTAAAAAAAAAAATATATATATATTATATATATATATATATAATATAAATATATATATATATATATATAAATAACATTGGTATTAAAAGCACAATAATTTGCAATGAGCGCATAGACAAACATACTAAATGACTTAAACATTACTACATATTCCCATGTAATAACACATCCCTCCTGTGTGTGCTCTCCCCACAGATAAAGATGAGCCCAGCAGTTATACTTGCACCACATGTAAGCAGCCCTTCACCAGTGCCTGGTTCCTGCTCCAACACGCCCAGAACACTCATGGTTTTCGGATCTACCTGGAGAGTGAGCCTGGCAGCCCCTTGACCCCCCGTGTGGCCACAGCTCCTGGGATGGGTGGTGACTGCGCCTCATCCCAGCCACCCATGCATGCAGTGCACTTGGCAGAAGGCAGTCCGTACAGCCTGCTGAGAATGCCAGGATCTGGTTCAGGACGGGACTCAGCCTCCACCCCTCGAGAGGGCCGATATCCCAGGACTCCACCTTTATTCAGCCCTCCTCCTCGACATCACCTGAGCCCTGACGACCTGGCACTGGCCACTCACCATCCCAGCGCCTTCGACAGAGTCATGAGGCTAAATTCTGTGCCCCTTGAGCCTCCTCAAAGCATGGACTTCTCCAGACGTCTCCGAGAGCTGGCTGGAAACGCAGCTGGAGCTTCCCCTCCTCTTTCTCCAAATAGACCTAACCCTATGCAACGCCTTTTACCTTTCCAGCCTGGCTCCAAGCCTCCATTCTCAGCCACACCTCCTCTGTCCACCTCCCAGTCTCCTTCTGGATCCCACTCCACTCCCAATGCCAGCTCCAATGCTGTTCAACCAGGTACTCCTCTAAAGGCAAAGTCTTGTGAGTTCTGTGGAAAAACTTTCAAGTTCCAGAGTAACCTAATCGTTCACCGACGGAGCCACACTGGGGAGAAGCCCTTCAAATGTCACTTGTGTAACCACGCCTGCACCCAAGCCAGCAAACTCAAGAGGCACATGAAGACCCACTGCCAGAACAAGTCTCTGATGAACGCTAAGTCTGAAGATGGGCTCTCTGCCACTAGCTCACCTGAGCCCGGCACCAGCGACATCATGAACAGTGCTACAGATGCACTCAAGTCTGTGGTGGCCAAGTTCAAGAATGAGAACAACGGTCTGATGGCAGAGAATGGAGAGGAAGATGAGGAGGAGGAAGAGGAGGAAGAGGAGGAGGAAGAGGAGGAAGAAGAGGAGGAAGAAGAGGAGGAGGAAGAAGAGCTGGAGGATGAGATGGAGAGTAAGCCCCATGTCGCTGACGGCGATGACAGAAGCGACTATCGGTTCAGCCTGAGACTGGAGGGGGCGCGGCACCATCAAAACAGTGATGCTCTGCACCCCCACCGCAGGAACTCATCACGCGACCCAGGAGATGAGGACTCAGCCATGGAGTCTGACCGGGCCGAGGATGGAGCCACTACTCCTATGAATGGACTCGGGCCCATAACAGTTGACAGCATCTCACGTAAATTGTTAGGAGGCGTGAGTCCAGGCTCTCTCAGTCCTCTGTCAAAACGCATCAAAGTGGAGAAAGACATTGACCCGCCTACCCCCACCATCCCGAACACTGAGAATGTCTATTCTCAGTGGTTAGCGGGGTATGCAGCCTCCAGACAACTCAAAGACCCTTTCCTCAACTTTTCAGGTGGGGACTCAAGACAATCGCCTTTCGCCTCTTCTTCAGAGCACTCATCAGAGAATGGCAGTCTGCGGTTCTCTACTCCCCCTGGTGAGCTGGACGGAGAGCGTGCTGCTTCAGGACGCAGTGGCACAGGGAGTGGGGCCAGCACACCTCACGGGGGTAGTGGAAACGGTCGGCCCAGCTCTAAAGATGGCCGCCGCAGTGACACTTGTGAATTTTGTGGCAAAGTGTTTAAAAACTGCAGTAACTTGACAGTTCACAGACGCAGTCACACAGGAGAGCGGCCGTACAAGTGTGAGCTGTGTAGTTATGCCTGTGCTCAGAGCTCCAAGCTCACACGCCACATGAAAACCCACGGACAGATGGGTAAGGATGTGTACAAATGTGAAATCTGCCACATGCCTTTCAGTGTCTACAGCACTCTGGAGAAACACATGAAGAAGTGGCACAGCGACCGGCCTCTGGCTAATGACATTAAGACTGAGTAGACAAAGACTCTGGGCTAACAGTGACCCTCGCTAGCTAGCCACTACGTGAGGGGAGAGGACGACAGGGTTGGACACATACTGCCCTGTTTACGTCCCCGATTGGACAAGCTGAATGCATGATCCAAGAATGGGGCAATACGCATCAAAACTTTTTGAGCCTTTCTATTGTGCAATAATTTACATGTTTTGTATTTTTTGTAACTGGACAGCATGCTCAGTGTGTTTTGGCTACTTAGAGAGAAATTGTCCTTGGCTGGTGGGTTTGGTTGTGTTAGTGTAGCTGTTGATTCTTTTGTTTTCCTTGACAAAAACTTAGTTATGAGAACCCATGCTGCATACAGTGCATACTGTTTTACATATCATGTACAGTTTTGTGTTTTACATAGTGGACAGTGTCAAGTTATCAAAACATCAAAAAGCAGGGTCACACTAAAATGTTCTTTGTAAAAGATTTTCAATGCAAGATTGAGATATATATACCTTTATATGAAATTGGGCCGCCTATTAGTTGCTAGGCACTAGCGCCATAAAATACTTTTTTCTTCAAACTACAATGAGATGAACAATATGGTGTGAAATGACAACTGAGAGTGCCTTTACCTGAATTAGCTAGCCCTCCTTTTGCTATAAGCTCGGAGTTTCTGCTATGAATACAGGCCACTTTGTACATGTGAAAAGCAGGTCCTTGCATCAAGCACCTGTCCGTCATGCAGCGTCTGAGCAGAACAACAGAACCAGCTCGAGTGATTTCTCTTTTCTCTGTTGAATCATCATCTGCCTGACTTATGTTGCTCCTCTTTATGTTTCATGGCATGTTACATGCTTAAAGTGGGAATTTTTGTTAACTTTTCATCAAGGTTTTATTTTGGTGTACCGTTCCTGAAGGGTACTCAATTAACAAGTCATTGAACCAACATAAAGCTCTTAATTTTTCGCTTTGAAAATTAAAGTTTTGTTTTGTATTAGCTCTGTATAATGTTTGTGTGTCACCCGTCAGCATTGGTGCAGCAGTCACTTGAAGACCACACAGTGGGTTGTAGTTGCTCTAAGCTAGACCGTTTCTTTGGGGGTGGGCTATGGGGTTGAGGGTCAGGGTCGTGGGTGGTGTGGGATGACCAGGTGTCTTTACAATTCAATTGTTATATCCTTATAGCGCTTACTTTAACTGCATTAGTGTTAGGAACTTTAAATAACTCCTATACTGAATCCTATTGGAAATAATCTTTAACAAAAATCCACATCAAATGTCAAAAGGTTTAGCTTGAAACTTTCATCCATTCATTTGTGTTTGAGCAGCAAAGCTCTAGTCGTCATGTTGTTAGTGAATCTCCATCCCTGTCATTACTAAAGATAGCACTTGTGACTCTGCCTGTCTCTGTATCTGTCTCTCTAATCGGAGGTACAGCCGGTCGAGTATAAATGAACACCAGGTTTACATCTGGTATTAAATACGTGCACTGTTTAATTTTCCCAGTTTACAGTCGGACGCTCAAGGGAAAACCTGCTCTTATGCTGACAGATTAGTGTGGTGTCATTTCTTTTACATTAAAAAGACAAAAAAATTCTAAAGTAAGACTTGAAACTATTGCCAGCCATGTTTGTCTTGAGCCAACCCCAACTTGGCTTCTGATGGTATAATGCAGGAACGCCATAAAAATATCCTGCTTCATAGACATCAAACTGCTCAGTAACAAATTGACTTTATATAGGTACTTTTTGTTGTGGATTTGAACACTTCTGTTTTAGGGGAGATCATTATTTAAGTTTTTTATTGTTAAGTGCTGTTTCTCTTGTCTTGGTGATGGCCTTGACTTTTTCACATTGTAATGAATTGTAATGAACATGTCTCATCTTTATTTGCCTTTACTATACACTTGTCTTCAGGTTGAACATAAAATTTGAATTTGGAAGAGATTTATGATATATAAATATATAGAGAGAACTTAAAGGCGTAGGAAACTGCACACGTTTGTCTGTTCCTATGCTCCATCACATTTATGGTCTACCTTCTGTATTTAGAATGGTATTTGAAATTAATGTTCACTAGTGTAGGCACTTATAGTATTTATGTTGGAGCCTGTATTTTTTACTGTTTGCCTGTACTCTTTCAAGGTTTCAATGTATCCTTTTTTCTGTAGTGAAAAAAATCCCAACAAGCTGCCACCGTATATTTTCTTAATTTGGCAGGATAATATAGTGTGAATACTTTGTATGCTTGAAAATACGTATGTTTTTGAAAATAAATTGTGGTGATCTCCAGGGGTGAGAGGTCATATGATGGCCTCCTCAGGCAGTCCCGCTGGAGTGACCACACCAGGTGAAAACAGGTGGTTGTACATATCTTTTAGTTTGTTTTATATATATTTTTCTCTCCTGCCATTTTATATGCAGTATCACAAGCTATTGTTGGGTTTTCTTAGTAGCCAACTTTGTACTGTCCACCTAAAACATTCCAGCCGTTCAGACAAAAAAACTTTTGTCATATGCAATCGATTCACCTTCAATTTAAAATGGTTTGATTTTAGTTTACGTTGTATTTGTTTGCCAAACAAACCAAGGTGCTTTGTAATTTACTGATGGTACATCTCATATGCAAGGCATATTCTGAACAAGCAAAGATATTTGGTACTTGGAGTCATTGCAGATTATTTTGAGGTACATTGTTTCATCCTGTGATCTGTTTGTCCTGAACTTGAAGTTGACTGGTCATTGGTCGACATTATTTATTATAACACACACTTACACACACACGGTCCTCTGTTGTGAACGGAGCACTGCTGAACCAGACCACTCCCTCTGTCACTCAGATGGCTTCATTCTGTTTGATGACCAAAGGTCATTGACCAATCTTAATGAGTTGTTGCTTGACTTTTTAATGTTGTTATTTTCCGTTATGGAGATACCACTCTATTTTCAGCTCTTGTCTGCATTATTCTGTCACTCAGCCATTTTGTCTCAAAAATAAAGAAGTATTACACACATATTTTGAATATTTTTGTCTTTCTTCTTACCCACTTAAGATATGTACAGGTGTCAGATCTCAGCATACTTAGACATGCATCTTACACATTTGAAGAAAATAAAATTGTAAGGTTGTAGAAGCCCAAATTAGCATTCAGCAATATAGTATTTATTAACTTGTACTATCATCTAAAGAAAAAAACAGACATTTTTTCAGTGTTTGTTTGAAATTAAACAGTTAAGTCCTGTTGAGACAAGGTTGGACATAATTCTTTAATTAACAGTGCACCTTAATGAATGAAACTGGATATTGTTAATATGATGGATTATTACTAAAAAAAACCCAAAAACAAATATGTATACGTACAACATCATGAGTTAGTACAAAAGTTAGCATAAATTATTTTGTTAATACTCAGAAGACTGGTTTACTTTGAGCCACAGATTGAGTTGAGTTTTACAGGTGAGTAATATGGGGTACAGATAGAGTCACAAGAACTCTATACCAGTTCTTCTTGCCCTTCACAGAGTCCATTTTGTTCAATAACAATTATTGATCTATTAATAATTACAAGGATAGGAAACAGTATGAATTATATTATATTTTGGTATGTTGTTGATCTTTCACACCACTTTATATTATATTTAACATTTCAGTTTGTTTCCTCTTTCTACCCCCAGCCCTCTCTCTTCTCTATTTCCTGGTGTGTTGTGGAGGCACTGAGGGCGACATGACAGACTAATGGCTCTCTTGTCCGAGCCTGGCGCTGTTTGCTGAGCGGGGCCAGATTAAAGTTCACAGATACACAGAGGTTCCTGCTTGGGCCAGGTGTTGACAGTTAAGATAAAGGCGAGTTGTGAGGAAGTGGGGGGGTGCTCTGTGTGCTCAGGGAGGGTGTGGGGGTATACAGCGAGAGAGGCAGACAGCATAACACTTCTAAAGCTTAAGACCCAACCAGCCCCCTCTCTCTACTCCAAGTTCAATGTCAAGAAAGCAACAATAGCCAGCCACAAATCCAGCTACCATAGCATAGCACATAGTTTTCCCATAGCAGACTGCTGGACCCTTCCTCCTCTCCTTGTGTGGACATATGGCCTTAAGTCATAAAGCAACAGTCACCACTCTTTCAACAAAGTAAAACACGTTTGTCATGTGGGGTTTTAAATCTCCCATCCACCAAATAGCTCTTTTGCTCATTTGTAAAACAAGACATAGAGGAGAAAATGTGCTACCCTAATTTCAGTCTTGTCTTAGGGGGATACACAGATTCCCTGTTGAAGGGCAAGAATTTATTAGTTCATTATGCTAATAGGAACTAGTTCACAAACACTCTAGCACAGATAAAGACCCCTCCACCCTCTTTCTCTCACCCATTCTCTCTCTTTCTATCTGTTTCTCCATCTCTCTCTCTCTCTCTGTGTTGTTGTATGTCCTGACTTGCCTGTTTAGGCAGTGGAGGTCTGGAGAAATCCTGCTCAGGAACCATCCTCACTTCATCATTTAAATTTTGTTTACTCCATGCAAATCACTGGCAACTCTGAGCCAATTCAACTAAAAACTTAGATTAGAGGCCACAAGTAATTTATAATACTGTGTGATGAGCCAGTCCCATGCTTGAATAAATGTTTTTTATAAAAGGTTTTAATCTGGAGTCACATTGCTATTTAGTAGGTTTTAGGTCCTTGGGATTTGGGAATTAATTCCTGGGTGTCCTGCTGTAGCTCATGGTTTACAGTTTTATGCTGGGATAAAATTATGACATCTGATTTAAAAACCTGTGCTGATTAAAATGTAAATAACACTCCAGATGACAGATATGATGACCACAGAAAGGATAAATTTGGACTTGGCAAAAACGAGGTATAGAGTGATTTGAGTATTTTTCACGCTACTTCCACTGTGGTAGTGTCCATCAAAACCCAGCAATGTAAAGCTACAGATCTGGGAATAGTTCTCTTCATACTATGTTCTATTAGCTTCCCTGTTCCTTGGATAGTTCGGCAATTTCATGTTTCAGTTCTGTGGGTGAGCGAAGGAAGGGAAGATCTTGAGAGGCAGACTGCAGCTGTGCGAGAGCAGTGAAGAGGGGCCCTGGTTCGTCCGGCCTCTTTGGAACAATATAAAAGCACTAATCACCCAGGACAGCTGACACCCGCTCACACACAGACACACACACAGAGAACTGAGGAGGAGAGCTCTGCTCCAACAAGACTTACAGGTCTGGTCCGGCTGAAAAACAAAGTCTGTGTTTTGTCTATTGGACTAGACTCAAAGTGCTTCCAACAAACACGGCAAGTGCATGTAGTATCCATGTGGTTCTCAAGCATGGATGTCATAATATCAAATTTTAGTATTCAGATTGTTGTGAGAAGAAGCATCACATTTTATTAATTAATGGTAATTTGACTAAACATAATTTTGTTAGTCTAATATAATATCATTCTTCAAATAGGTGTAAGTTACTGTGACATAAACAGACAGATAAAAGCACTTGCCTACACCAGAAATCATCTACAACTACAACTTCTCCCAGTGAAGTTAAATATTAAATTTATTTAGTCATTTTATTTTATTTTTTTTTAGTTGGGTTGATGGTAGTACTACATTTAAGCATATCATAGGCAACTCATGTATTACTTCACACCGTCTACTCTCTACTCTTGTGTCCTTGAGCAAGGCACATCAACATTCTCCACTCAAGCTACAATATTGATTCCAACTGAAGGACATCTGACGTAAAAGCTAACCCACCAAAAAGTCCTGATTTTAAGGCCCAGTTCTGTTCTGGTTTAGACTGCTGGAGTGAGTTGTCTGTATTTATTTTTCTCTGCTTAACCCTTTAGTACCTCTGGGTGCATACTGGGTTTAGTCCAGTTTTAGGTTCATGTTGACTTTTAAACAAACCACATGGGGAGCCAAATATTTTATGTAGTACTTCTGGTTGATATACTGTAAAATACCCTCCAACATGACGTTCCAACTTTTACAAAGCCGTTAAGAGCATGGCCGATCCTCTTCTCCTGTCGAATCAAACGCACATGCTGATGTTGGAGCAGAAACCACATAATGGACTACAGACACACACACATACACTTACACACACGTGGGTACACAGCAGTGTCTTCGGGAATGTGACCTTTTCCAAAAGCCTCCCTTTCCTGCCCCCTAGCTCCCTTCCCCCTTGGCTCTGTGAAGACTGAAGGGGTCAAAGGTGAGGTTTTGGGGGGACTGGAGATTAGGTTTCACATGACTGAGCACCTTTGTTGGGGCAGGCCAGCAGAAAGGAAACGTCCAGGAGGGTAGCTGTGTCTGTCTGAGGAGCGCGAGGGGGGATGGGAGAGAGGCCAAGAGGAGAGTGGCTGAAGTTGAAGTTTGGTCAAGCTGGGATGTCCCAAGTTGAAGTGCAAGGACAAGTAACGACAAGTTTTCTCCAAAGTTTTTCAAATAGTTTCTGTGTCCAGCCAGTGTCCTGCCCATACTCGGTGCCTGCTCCTGCTGCTGCCTGGCCGGATCTCCCTCATGACCACACAGCGAGAAGAAAGCGCTCTAGCCAAAATAGTAAACTGGATCACAGCACAAGTAACCCCCTCCCTCCCTCAGCCCTCCCGCTCTTCCTCCTTCTCCTCCCCCTCACAACATCTGAGTCGTAGTCTGCCCCGCCGCGAGACAATGTGTGCGGAGACTGGCAGAGAAAAAACTTGGCACAGATCCGTGTTACCTCGCTTGTGAAGTATTGCTTTTAAATATCTTTTCCCTGTAACACTGAAGTACGTTTTTTGGAACTTGTACAGAGAGGCAGACTCGCGGAGGGACTGGTAGGGCTGATGGCTTCCAGATAGGGTGAAAACTTTGACCCTTGAGTGAAAAAGGACAGAGGCTAATGACTGATGGGGGAGGAATGTTCAAATACTGAGTTGGTCATAATTGAGGACCAGGGCCTGAAGGCTTTGCTGTTATTGCTAGCCATGTGGCATTTCAAACTTATGCAGCAATCGCAATAGCATGCACAACTTTATTACATGAAGTGATAAAGTAAATTTAAGACACATCTTAATAACAGATGTTCTTCGGCACTACATCAGACCAAACCTGCTTGGTTGAGTGGCTCACTGGTAGAGCTGGAGTGAATATGTATCAAAACTTGCCTTGGTTTTTTAAGTTTACATCTGCCTCCAACAGTTTACCAAATGTTTCTCCCTTCTCTCTACTCTATTTAAAACTCCTAGTGTCCTATCAAATTAAGCCAGAAAAAGGTCTGCAAAACAAACATTAAAAAATCCAAGTTAATAATGCACAGGTAGTGTTTTAGAATGTGAAATTACATGAATGAACAGTAGGGAAAGGCTATTTCCATGACAGGGCCCACGAGAACAAGAAAAGACAAGATTTTGACAAAATTTATAATGATTTATTTGTGCAGTTAATTTAACAATTTTGATCTCATCTCATTTTTGATTTATTTGATATATTTTTGCTGTGTTACTCTAACAGTTCTTTTGGAACTATATCTTCTCCAGAGGCACAAGACTCAGCAACATTAACCAATTTTTATCCATGGCAAATGTAAACATAAGGGGAAGAATGCACAAGATCTCTTTCCTTATGTGTGCACAATCTTATGCCAATTTTATTTTTTGAGATAAAAAAATCTTGTCATAACCTATGGGGTTTCTTATTGGACAAAGTAGGGGTGGAGGTGCTGCTTTGACCTTGAACCATGGGACACTTGCAAAAAACACACTGTATTTGAGTCGTACCTGTGTAGGTATCATGCCGACTTACATATTCTTGCATAACTATATTAACAGGATGGGCCTGAACATGCAACCACTGCCCCCTGCCTGTGTGGAGGTGTGCTGACCAGGTGCGCAGCCATGGGGAGATTTCTTTGAGCACTAAAACAGGTCATACAGTGAGTGGCCTCAGCCTGTTAGTGCACCTGTATGTGTTTCTGCTGTATGAAGCTGAAGCATGGGGGAGACAGCAGGGCGCCTGTTTACTGTCCTGTGAATAAAAGTTCAAAGTTCATCCTCAATCTCTTTATGCTACACAATATTTCGGTGTCATTGAGGCTGGATATAACTCAGCAAAGGGATTGTAAACGGTGCCAACATGGATTCTTAGAGTGATTTTTTTTTGGTTGTAAATGTAAAGAAATATATTTTTGCCTGAGTTCAGACTATGTTTCCACTGCATTTTTTGTAAACAAATGTGGACTTCTCTATCTTTTGAAGAGTTTAAAAGGCTTTGGCACATTTTATTACAGTTTCTCTAGCTCAATTTGCTCCTCTTAAGCATTACTGCCTGGATTATGTGGGTGCATACCATTTTAGTGTGGACCAGTGTCTGTTGGGAAGTCTGATAAGTTTTGATCAGGTTTGAACTGTAGCCCAGGCCTTTCTGAATAGGTCATTGCATGTTCTTGCTAAATAGGACCATTTGTGTCTACACATAACCTGGAGATGCACACTTTCATTAATTTCCAGGTCAAAAATGGGGAAAGGAACAAAATGAAATAGTTGGGCAGAGTTCTGTGCTTCCTCAATGCTTTTGTGTAACTTGGTCCTCTAATCTTGGTAATGTATATGTTATTGTGTGAAGGTGTACACTGACCTCCTTGTGGGGCCCCTGCTCCTCTCTTGAGCCAGTCCAGCTGCTTCAGGGGTGACAGGGGCTAAGACCAGGCAAGGCCGAGGGGTGAGAGGGCCAGCCAAGTTTCTGGAAGTTTCTCAGAAGTGCCGCGCCACTCCTGGTTCACTCCAGGTTCATTCCTGAGGCCCAGGGGTCAGGGAGAGCAGAGGAACAGAGAGCAGAGGAGGGGGAGGGTCAGGTCGGAGGGAGAACTGCAAGACCATGGTCACATGCCTGACCTGCCATATTGACCTTATTACACATACACACACATACTTGTGCTCTCTGTTCTGGGTAGGGGATGTGTTTTTATACTTAAGTTAATCATGTGCATAAAGTGCCATAAACTTAAAAAAACAGGAGCGGAATGCTTCAAACAATAATAATACTTAATATTCAGCACTTTTCTAAATACTCTAAAGATACATTTAGGATTGTATATGTTCTCAAGCAAAGAAATCAATGTTATGATATTCTTGTAGTTACTATATGAATATATCAACCATTGTAGTGTTTACATGAGTGGGTGTGGTTGTGGTAGTACGAGTAGTGTCAGTGCTGGTTGTAGGGTTCATGACTGTAGCTACAAATATAAAAGATGTATCTAAGTGAAGTCAGGGCTTGTCCTTCTGTTGAAGTAATTTAGATGAACACATTCTATTAATGAGAACAAACTCACAAGCTCCTAACACAGGGACCACTCCCAACTCCTGTATATTTCACCACTTTTATTTTTAGAACCTGCACTTTTGGACTGCTCTTGGCCAAGTGATACTGGCCAGAGCACTGGTCACGGCCTCCTCCCGTAGCTCTTAGTGCCTCAACGCTGTGTTTTGAAAGGGCCAGTAGTGGTCTTTAGTGAACATCCTGGGCCTCCTGTCCTACAAAGCGCTTGTCAGTCATTGTGCTGGACTTGTGTTGTGCTCTGTGCTGCACACTGCTGCACAGCTGTCGCCCAAAAGACCCAAGGCTCCTTCACCCTGAAAGAAACAAACAAACAAAGACGTAAAACAAGCATATGAAAGGGTCACAAATAATGAGAATGAAAAAACATCTCCTCCCGGTGCACCTTGGGAGTCCATCTTGGGCAGGGTTGTGAGTGGTCCGTGTGGACAAAGAGCAGCAGCCCCCTCCATGTTACTGTTAGCCTGGCCCTTTGGAGAACATGTCCTTTCAGATTGTGCTCTTATGCCCAGGTGTGTCCTTGTGTGTGTATGTGTGTATCCGCTGCACTGACATCGCATTGGCCCCAAGTGCTCCATTGAAATAAGGATGGAGAGCATGGCTAATGAAAGAGAGATAAAGTGCAAAACAGTGATGAGAGGACGAAGAAAAGAAGAGTGGCTTCCTTGGTTTTCAGGGCAAGGACAATGTGGAGCCCACACTCCCACGCTCTGCTCAATGCTGTCTTTGGTCCGTGGTCCACTCCAGTGTCCAACAGTATCACTTTATTTGGTTTAGGCATTTAGAGTTCACATTTATTATTCAGTGTTGCAGAAAAATATTGCAGATTTATTTTGCTCAAAGTATTTATAGCTCATATATTGACTATCAAAACTTGCAAGCATAACACATTGGAGGCTTGACAAGGATACAAAGATGTAAGGAATACTGGTTTCTGGGAACAAGTTAGAGAGGCAAGAGGTCACTGAACTAATGGACCCCAACACATACATCTTATACTGTTGCAGTAGTTACACTTGTAAGGCTGACACAGAAAGATATATTTTGCAGGGGGAAAAACTCTTATTCATGCTGGACACAAACGTACTAAAATCCTTTAGAAAGGTCCAGTACAAAAGTCTAATGTTAAACTCAGAGACATTTCTTTTTTTTTTTCTTTTTCTGGTGATTCAGTGTCATTCATTTATCCCTATAAGAACATCTAGATTGTGGCTTACAGTTGTATGGCTTAACTTTTTATCATAAAATAATGCAGCAATAAAAAAGCAATAGTCGACTCCACTCTGGATATAACCTTCCATGACTCTGCTCAGACACTACTGAATGAACCAATTTGTTTCAACATTCACGGCTAATGCTCTGCCCATACTTCACCAATATTGCAATCACCATAAAGATCTCTAGGGTTGGTACAGAGCCAGTCAGGGAGCCCAAGCAGCTCTGCAGACAGCCCAGTGCATGGCCCGATGCCAAGGCCAATTGAGAGGTGCTGTGGTGGAGCTGTGGTGCTGGAGAGCCAGAGGGGAGATGGTCATCCATTATTCATCACTAAGCCAAATAATCCCCAGAAGAATTGGTCTGGTCTTGTCTAGCCCAACGGTTAGGGAATGGATGGGATGGTCCGGGGGCAAGAGGGGAGGGTTTTGGCGCCTCAGAATGGCAGGTTTAGTATTTTTTTTATACTGGGAGCTCTGGCCGAAAGGGGGTAGTGAACTCTGCATTAGAGATGGGAGGGGGCGTCTTTGAGGATTAGATGCAAATATGTCTTTGATAGCTTTCACAGTCTGGGAGTCTCATTCTGTTTATGGATATTCATATTAAGTCTAATCTTTGGAAACAATCCCATGCCTGGAGAAGTGAGAGGCTGCTGGGACGGGAATGGGGCGTAGAACCAGCAGGGGGTCCTGAGAGGAGAATGGACCTAAAAGGAGCCTCGACTGACCCAGATCCGAGCAAGACACCATGAGATCCCAACCCTGGTTGTACGGAAGATCCAGGCCAGTACTGCATGTTTCAACCAGGAGGGACTTAAACAGACAAGGATAAATTTAGTGGTATGAATAGTTTATTGACTGCATGAACTAGGCAGTTCAACCCGGCCGGTAGAGATGCCATAGATGCAGTTAAGGGTCAAGACACTGGTGGTGTTGATGAGGAGCTGGAGAGGTTGCGGTGACCACTTATTCTGTTGTTGTTTTAAAGATGGAGTATAAACACAGCTGAAAAAGGGATGTTGAAGGTAAAAAGTGAGTGAATATGAAATTATTTATTTACTATAAGTTATGAGATACAAAGTTGTGGTTGGCTGATGGCCACAGTAGAGGTGGTTAGTACTTGGTATATTTTTGTACCTATTTTTTGAAAAAAGGAAAATGTTTTTGAATATTAATGTTTTGTTTGCCCTGTTACATTAACTTAAATCATAAATCAGAGTTTAAAATACATTTTACATTCAAACTACTCAATCAGTACTGACAATACCTTTTCCTATGTAATTCATTTTGTTTTTGCTTTTTACTTCTATTTGTGTAATAATACTAAACATTGCACACATTTTGGCTGCTAGCTCTGGGCATTAGTCTTACTTTAAAATGGTAAAGATATTCGTCCCAGGCCTGAACAAGTAGTCCAGGGCTAAAAGCTCATTTTATTGAAAATCGGATCTCAATGTCTCACAACTGTATAACATTTACAACAAAACTCCTTGAACAGTGATCTAGATCTCTTACCTTAACCAATACATTTGTTTATTTGCAAATTTCCCCCTCATCACTAAACTATTTCACACACTGCCCATTTATTTTAAAGTTACTTCTTTGATAATGTCCATGCCTGAACCATACTCAGACATAATACGGCCTTCACCTCCGCTCTCCCTGCTGTACGCCGCACTTAGACTTATCTTTGTGTTTGTCCTGCATGGACCACACTCGTCTGTTTAGTCTCTCTTTCTGGAGGCAGTTGTTCTGAGAAAAGGCATCACAGTGGAGAGGACAGGACCCTTAACTCACTGAGGTCAAGAACAGCAACTTTTCCATTGCAAACTGTAGAGGCAAAGCAAAACTAAAAACAGACACATGCTCTGAGGGTGCACAGTGTGACTTCAGAGTGCACAATGGAGGAGCAAATGACAAACTGTTTTCAAATATTTTGTGTTTACTTAAAGGCACTCTGTAACTTTTCCAGTATGACATTACACGTACAAAATGCCTTGAGATACATGCATTTTATCTTTGAAAAAAGTTGCCTCTTCTCAGTTCTGACCTGTAACTTTGTTGATGTCATCTTTTCTCCATATATATAGGTAAGTAACCATAGTGGAACATTCACATTCCAGGCAAAACAGTAATCCACCACTAGATAAGCTATGTAGTGCACCTTTAAAGAAAAAAATAACTGAATGTGCAATGAACAACATGTACAACAACATGTATGATATGGGATCAACGTGAATAAATAAACCAACAATAACCTTGACCCTACTTTTGTAATATATTTCTTATTTTGACAAATTTGGGAAAAGTCACTGTACATAGTTCTTTCACTTATGTCTTATGTGTCGTTGTGCTATTTGTTATTTCTCTTCAAAAGCCCCTTTAAAGCCCCACAGGAGATCACTATTTTAGACTTTTTTTGGTGGGCTAGACGTGGTTGGTTCTCCTCCTTGTGGCGGGTCAGAGTGCAAAGGGTGAGGTGAGATTCAGGGAAGGGCCCCTCCCCCTTATGACTCCCCCTGCCCTGATAGTCCTCTGTCCCGGTGTAGGCTGGACCGAGCTGAGGGTCAGGAGGTTCATGGGGATATGGAGGAGGTTTTCCCTAGACGCGTGCGTGTCTGTGTGTGTGTGTGTGTGTGTGTGTGTGTGTGCGTGCGTGCGTGTGTGTGTGTGCGTGTGTGTGTATGTGGGTGTGTGTGTGGCAGTGTCTCACAGACTTCAAGAAAAATGGGGGAAGTACCAGACAGAAACATATGCAAAAGACCATTAACTGTCATCGATTTATAGCTATGTTTGTTCTCTTTGATTTAATGTTTCAGACTTGTTATGGTTAATTGAATTGTAATCTCTTTCTCACAGAAAACAACAGTATTCATTCCCCTGTTTTCTGGGATTGCCCAAAGCAAATCATTTACTTATCACTGCTTAATTATTTGAACACTGAGTTATTTTTGTCATGTGCCCTGCATGACACAAACTTGCAAACTATGCATGCACTGTTTTGAGCTGTAGCTACATTGCAAAAATAGAAATATAGGTTATAGCATATTTGAGCTTGAATAACAATAAAATTATTGTATAATGTATAACATGTGTAACTAAAGCCAGATGAGTGAAATGACAGGGCCACATCACTGACAGCATTGTCATCTGATGTTACCATTTCATGTTTCTATTTGTGCACCAGTGTAGCTATTTACATCCCATGTAGACAAAACACTGGCCACAATGGGCTGTGTTTTCCATTTGAATGTGTCCGCTCTCCTCTTTCACTGTGAATGGGGCAAGATTGTGTCAGTGTGCTGAGGGGGGCCATATTGTTAAGGTCCTCGTAGCTGACCAGTATTCACTTCAACTACAGCAGATACTGTACCATAACCACATGCAGTTAAATCTGCCATTTTAGACAGCAGTACATTTCTCTATCAGTGCTGAAATTTTATGCTAGCTTTGTGTTTAAGGGGTACACAGTTGCCCCCAAGGATCTTGGGAGCCCAGACATCCACTGACCTTTCCGACCAGACAGGGATAAGGGGACAGGGAGAGGAGGGGGTGGGGGCATGAGGGCACTTGCAGTGTGTAGATCCCTGTCTGATTGTGCATATGCACATGTGTGTATTAGCAAGTGCTGGACCCCTGAAACCACTAGTCCTCTGTCCTGCTGCTTCAGACTCTAAGCAACCCCCATCCCCAAGAAAACTCCCACTGGCCATTGGATTTCCCTCTCTTTTTGTCAGACTGAGTCATTGTGTTATATTTGGAGCACAGTGAATGAGGAGACCAAGGTGCTGTGAGGGGTCACCGATGCTGGACCCTTGCAAATCAATTTGTCTGCGGAGAGGGGTGAGGGAGCAGAGGTGAGATAGAACCCAGGAGCATGGGGTGACTCCATGTCACAACTATGGTATGCTTTTTATATGTGTTAGAGAACTCTTTTTGTCTTTTTAGAATGCTGTTAGTCATTGTCTGATGGCAGCAAAGACAGAAAATAACTAAAATATAAACACTGAATCAATACATTGTATAAAGACAATCTTATAGTAATAGTGCTTAAAATGTTTTGTATGCAAAATGTATACGCCAAACATTCAATGCCAGACAAATTGCTGTAGTCATTCTTCAAAAACAGAACAGTCAAAAGACAACTGTAATCATTATTATAATTATGTGTCAATAAATTAACTACTGAATACTGAAATAACATTTAAACTTTTTGTTATAGGAAATCTTGTCCTCTGACAGCTCTTATTTTACCTCTGTCAGTCAACATAAAAACCAGAGGCAGCTCCAGACTGACCTGGCACTCAGAGTGGAGGGGCAGACATCGATTGTGGTCGTCCCTCTCTCCTTCTCTCCTCCCTGGACACACTCACTCGGGACGCTCCCTGAAGCACACAGGCCTGTAGAGGAGAGGGGCTCTGCTTGACTGGAACAACTGTGATCAATACCTGTCACTTCTGTCTCGTCTACACAGCCCCTCCTCCGACCCCCAACAACCACACAACATGGGGCTGGACCATGCACATGAAGATCAACTGTGTTAATGCCTTTTGAAATTTGCAAATATATATTGGGTTTATACACAAAGCACTACATACAATGAAATCTTGCATCAGACACCAAGAATGCAATAGTCTGTAATACACATACAAATTTCAGTGCATTATCATAGTTAATTCAAAGCACATAATGGCTGTGTTCCACATTGCATCAGACGAAAGCATTGTATCAAATGGACACACATCTACAGGCTGTGACAGTGGGGTCAGACAGGGCAGGCAGACCCAGACACCAGCCTTTTCTCTGGGGTCACACCACAAGGCCAAGGTCCCCTCTATAACCCCCATGACCTCTGGAAGCACACACACATATACCCACGCACACACAGACTGACCAGAGTGCAGACAAGAGGGCTGGAGGGGGAAGTTAGAAATCAAGTGATGGTGTTAATCAACAAGACATTGTTGTTATTTAAAGCAACACAACAGTATATGCTCCTTTAATTCATGTTAAATAACTTGTAATAAATCAACTCTAATTAAAGAATATCTCCCACCCCCAACCCTCTGAATAACCTTTATTTTGTCTTTTATAACTAAATCTGTAAAGAAGGTTACAATCCGAAATTGCTGATGTTGCTGTTAAAGTAAATCAATTACTATTATTATTAATGCAGTTATCAAGCCTGAGACTGAAAATAATCAATACATTTAGATGCAGATAGCTCCGAGTATGCTCTCTGGTCCCAGTCTACATGCAGGTCCAAGAACCGAGGTGCAAATGATCAGGGGCCATTTGTTTAAATTGTTAGTAAAACACCTACAATACTCACATATTATTTACTCTCTGTGCACAATTAAACACATTGAAACTGTTTTTTGTTTTGTTTTTCTTGTTTTTTAATAATGTTTTTTAGTTTAACTTTACATGGCAGACCAAAACAATGAAACAACACAATAATCCACAGTGAAGCGACCATAGTTTGCCATTACTGTTGATCTAAAATTAGTGAGAACGTGTCCAAACACATGGGTAAAAATTTTCCTATCTGTTTCTTCTCCTGTGCAGTTGAATGCCTCTCATTCATAGTTTGTTCCTATAGCGAGATGTTACATGCATCGAGAATCAGAGTATACACACTGGATCTGGAGGATTTGAATCAAGACATCTCAATGGCAGTTTAGATGCATTAAAAATAATAATAATATAAAAATGTTGTGCTTTCTCCAGGCACTCCAATTTTATTGATCTGGGAGTATGAGGGTCCGCGGCCCTTGCTGAGGATCTTCCGTCTCTGTATGATCAAAGCAAGAGATGTATTCTCTGCAGTAAGACAGCTCCAAATCTGAGCCTATGGTTGTAACACAGAAAAAGGTGGCTTGCCCACTTCAGGTGGGTGGAGAGTCCCTGCCTCAAGTGGAGTTCAAGTATAAGGGGGTCTTGTTCACAAGTGAGGGAAGGATGGAGAAGAAGACTGACAGAAGGCTCGGTGCAGAGTCTGCAGTGATGCAATCGCTGTAAAGTAGAAGGTGAAGTAGGAGCTGAAGCCAAAGGGAAAGTTCTTGATTAACTGGTCAATGTACGTTATAACTTTTACCTACAGTCATGAGCTTTGGGTAATGACCAAAAAGACAACATATTGGATACAAGTGGTCAAAATGAGTTTCCTCTGCAGGGTGGCTGGCTGCTCTTTTAAAGATAAGGTGAAGAGCACACTCACACAGGAGGAGCTTGGAGCAGAGCTGCTTTTCCTCCATGTCGAGAGGAGCAGCTAAGGTGGCACAGGCACCTGTTCTAGATGCCTCCTGGTCGACTTCTTGGAGAGGTGTTTTGGGCATGTCCCACTGGGAGGAGGTCCAGGAGAAGACCCAGGGCATGCTGGAGGAACTATGTCTCATGCAAACACCTTGGAGTTCCCACAGATGTAAGGTTGGATGAAAAATTGGAGTGTGCCAATCATTCAGTCTTCCGGCACACATGAATGTGGTGTATCTGAAAGGGAGTAAGAGAAGAAAGGTTTTAGGCTTAAAAGCGCAGTTTAATTTGTGACTTCACAGGTGAAATTTTATGAGTCACACTAGTTAACTAGGGAGAATCCTGAGTCCTTAGTTTGTGTGAGTTTTACCACATTGTGTTAATATATTGTAAATTGTGATGCTTCACTATTATGCCATTAGTTGCAACTATTAATTGTATATTATAGCATTTGTTGCAAAATGTAGGTTTTGAGATAAATCTGCTTACAGATCTCCTGTGTCATGTTATTATTTTTGATACGTAACATTTAAAATCTGAAATATGAAAATAGCGAAATTATGCGAAAAATATTTCCTTTGGACAGAATTTATAAAAGTGTTCATAACCTTGACATTCTGTTGAAAAAATGTCTTCTGAAATCAAAGTTGTGTTTTAGCGCCTTTAGATGAGAGGGGAGACGAGGAGAGGAAGTCTTAACAATTTTGCACTCCTTTCAACATAACCCATTCATTGACTTTCTGTTAGATTTTTCCTGTTCTCCCTCCCCTGTCCTTCCAGCGTCTTGCTCAAGAGACCCTTGCACTGCCCATCCGCTCTGATAAGGTAGTTCAGGGGCCAGGTTTACCACTGCAGATAAGCTGTAATTGCAGGGTCATAAAAAGACCGAAGAAAGAAAACGGAGACAGGAGAGCACCACAATTGAACAGACTTAAAGACTGAATGAAGACACACAGATGATTGTTTCAGCACTGGACTATCATTTCCTTTATTTCATTACATCCACATGCTTTAACAAAAAGTGACTAGAGCCTTGACCTTGCAGATAAACAACAACTGTAAAAAACATGAACAATTGCTTCTCTGTTTTGCAACTTCACCCATTCACCCTCCCTGTAAAGTCTGCTTTGTAAGACTGACTCACACTAAAACAGCTGTCTGGAGTTGTTGCACAGTTTTGGTGGTTGTAAAATGGTTATTTGCTTTGATATATTTAACAACAGCACACGGGATTCAAGGCAGGATCAGGCTTCCACTTGTTGTAGCTATGGCAGTGACCTCAGAACAAAGGGTCATGACCTTTGACCTGTGAACTACAAAAGGCTTGGCTGCACCCCAAATGAGTGGCTATTACTAATGTGATTTCTTTTTGTCCTAATGCAGTTTAATTAAAATACTTAAAAAAAATATTCTATGATCCTTAGACTTAGAAAATATAGAAATTAGAAAATATATCTATCCATGAATTGAGGGTGAAACATTCAGCAAATGCTACATAAAATAAAACAGGTATATATATATATATATATATATATATATATATATATATATATATATATATATATATATATATATATATATATATAAACTGCCAATGCCTGTACAAAGTGTCCTGTTGATAGAGGCAGCTGTGATGGCAGGTTGGCCGTTGGTGCAGTGTGGCCAGCAGCCCTCACTTCCTTCCCCTCTGGCCTGCAGCAGGGGAACAGTGTGCTCCTCTGGGCCTTCTCACAGTTGTATGCATGTGTGTGTGGGTGTGTGTGTGTGTGTGTGTGTGTGTGTGTGTGTGTGTGTGTGTGTGTGTGTGTGTGTGTGTGGTGGGTGCGTGTGCGTGTGTGTGTGTGTTTGAGCGTTTATGTGTATGAATGTTTGTGTGTTTCAGATCACACTCCGGTCCTCGGGGAGGTCAGGTGAACTTGGGTCTAGTTCCTGATTCCTAGAAAAGTGGACAGCTGCAACACCTCACACAAATGTCACCATAAAACACAAACAAAACTATTGTGCGTGTGCCCAATTCCTCCTTTAGTCTGCTGGGTATTTTATTTTATTTTAAGTACTTTTTAACTTTTAAATCAATATTGTCCAGAAACTGTTGTGGAAATTTGACAATTAGACATCAAATAACTCAATGTTCAAAATCATCTGACACCTCCAACAAGCTGACTTAGTTGTTACAACATAATAAATATAAATAAATACATAAATGTATGATTATTTCTAGAACCGTCATCAGGCATTGATTTAACATTTGTATTCAACACCATACAGTTTACCAGTTGTAATATGAACCCTATGTTCTGGTCTGACAACCATTTTTTAATCTAATCAAGTGCTATCTGCTCTCCTGGCTCTCATGTACACACAGTTATCTATAGGGCCATTATAGTGGCTTCCCCGTACACCCCTATCTGTGCTGCTGACAGTGATAAGATACCTGAGGAGGAGGCAGACCAGGGAAGTGTCCAGACCAGAGCTATGGTTCAAACTCACACACACACACACACACACACACATGAGTCATACACAGGTTTTCTGCATAGTCTCACAAAGTCCTGGCTTTAGCCCTGATGCACTGGAGTCTCCTGCTCTCTTCGCTCTGTGTAAATACTCTGCTCATTGTTTACATTGCGCGGTGTGGCTTCAGGTTCCACAGACCATCACTCAGGTCTGGGTCAAATAGACACAAACGCAGGGGGAAACTAAGACGCACATACACATTCATCCTAATGCAAACCAGACCCTCTCTCCTCTCTCCCTCGGAGCAGCAGCAGTAGTAAGGGGAGACCGCACAGAGCTGGACCTGGGCCAAATGGACCAGCGGAGCTTGTTTGGAAAGCTTTCAGTCAGAAAGCCACTTTTTGGCAGGGGCCCTGTGAGTGCTGCTGAGCCCTCTGAAGCGGGCCTGAGTTGCTAAAATAAATAATGGTTATAGGGCCGAGGGGGTAAGAGTGGTGTGGGGAGCTAGTCTATAGCAGTGAGAAGACAGAGGAGAGAGGGGGAGAGGGAGGGGCGAGGTTTGGAGATGGCGGCTGTAATTATATCTGTCAGTCGACACCAAAGCACTCGGGTGCTCACGTTTCCCTCTGCTGCCACCATGAGCGAGGGGAGAGAGCGTATGAAGGTATATATACGGTATTTATGTGTGTGTGTGAATGTGTGTGTGCGTTTGTGCAAATGTGCTTGTTTTGTGTGCGTCAGCATGTGTCTCTGCACAGGCTCGGCGCTCGCTGTGTGGTGTGTCAGGATGTACAGGGGAACAGACCTGGGCATTCTGGGAGAGAGAGATAAGGAGGGGTATGGTGGGTGTTTAGTGGACAGTATAGTAGCGTCCTCTCTCAAAACTGGCGTTCAACAAAAAAGCACAGAAGATATTCTACTTCAAAATGAGCTAAGTTCTTTTGGTTCAGTTACTCACACAAATTGTAACTGTGGCCTTCTGGAAACAAAACAGCAAGGATTTGAATCAGGCTCAGTGAGTGGGTTGAAAATATGTAACATTATATAATGTTTTGAAAGTGTATGATAAGGAAATAAAACGGATCTCCAAAGACCTCAGGGTGTCCCTTGTTAATTTGTTTTTAAAAAAAAAAAAACCAACATCTTCAATCAGCTAAATTTCTTTTCAACATGAATAAATTAATCATTAAAATTAAATAAAACACACATAATTCATATAGTCAATGATAACCTTACTATTATCAGTGTTCAGAATTTGGCAGTTTTATATATATTAATTTGCAGGGAATCCCTTTCTTATCAAATCTGTGATTACAATTCATTTCAGATCATTTGAATTATTGTGATGAGAGAACACCCTTTCCTTCATGATGACTATACGAAGACTCTGACACTGTTCGCCATTTGACTGTGCGTCCACACACATTTCCAGTTCCATTTCTTGTACTGCTTTTCTCTTTGTAGTGAAACTCTCTCATCTCCATCAGGATGAGGTCCAGAGATCTCACCCCAGAGACACAATTACCACACCGGGCTAAATGTGCTGCCCACCCGCTGCACAGCCATCAAAGACGCACGCAGCCTTTCCAACTCTGCTCCTGTGAAGATCGCCTCTTCCCTGTTCTTTATTACACTTTCTACGTTACTGATCATTCAGGCCTTTTTAAATAAAGGATTGCATGAAAAAATTAGAGGCGTGAGGGTGTGAGCCCTAGAAACAGTAACTCAATACTTTTTCTATACACATTTACTGTTTCACTTCAATCCCAAGGTACAAGCAATTGGGAAGTCATACAGACACACCTGCTATAGCCTGACTCAGAGTGAATGTGATCATTGACCTCCACTTATGTTGTTTTGACAGAGGGATGAGACGTTCTCTGATTGGTTAATCCATCTGCCAATCAAAATTTGTGATCATTCAGATTAGATTAATTGATTGCTTTTTGAACCAGTAGTAGGGTGTACATAAGTGTATAAAGTTAGTCCAAAAACTGGTAAATTAAGAGAAGAAGAGCATCTGGTGTAAGACCTATGACACACTATAGACCACAGTTTGCTGTCTGCATCTGTAGGAAATAAAGTGCTTTATTGTCTGAGAATCAGCAAGTGTGCTGTTAGCATGCTAATGTTTGTTAGCATCAGTGTGACAGCGAAACTCTGCTCTATTCTCTGAAAGTTTTTTCATAATTCTAAGACAATAAAATCTGGTACAGCGCCTTGACAAACATAAAACATCTATCTCAAATAATACTTCTACTTTAGTACTTCCGAAAATGACTTAACAATGGAATGATGTATGAAATGTTGACGCTCATTGTCAACAGCTGAAACACAGTGGGAGCCAGGGTGTAATGGCCGTGCAGTCCACTGGCAGCGGTGGTCCAAGGCTTCTGCGCTCTGCTCCGAGGTGTTGATTTAGCTGTAGGAAGGAGGATTAAATGGCTCATTGGTGAGACTCGGACGGGAGAAGGTGCGAAGCGATCAGCCCTAACTCGTCTCCTCCCCTCCTCTCCTCCTCTCCTCCCTCTCAACTCTTTCTCTCTCTCCCCCTGCCTGGAGAAAAGGCCATTGGGGCTGAACAAACAAATCACATGGCCATCAAACACTACTCACCACTGCTGCACTGGGACTCCATTCAGACTACATTTTACTGGTCTCTGCCACACACACACACACACACTTACATACATACACACACATATGGACTGCAGAGTTGCCCCATCAACATGACAGTGGGTTTACAAGTCCCCATAGTGTGAGGTCTCTTATTCCCTGAGTAGTGCTACAACAACATCAGCAGTACAGCGTGTAGGGAAAAAAAACAGACAATTCAGGTATTGACCGAAGCAGGCTGCAGAGAGAGACTTGTCAATAAAGCTCATAAAACGGTAGTGAAACTTGTAACCGTTTTGTAATGGGAAGTTGGTGTCACCTCCTTCAAAAGTTATGGCCCATTTAAACAGAAGTGTGCGCCGACATAACGAGGATGCACCTTGCACATTAAGATTGATGGCGACAACAGAAAGCAGTGCCGCCTGTGTGGTTAGTGTGCATGTGTGTGGTAAGGGAACTTGTGAGGAACAAAAAACACGAGATGGCATTTTCTTTTTAAAAAACTTTCACTTTCATGTTCACTCCCTCGCCCCTCGGTTAGCCGCTAAATGTCACTCTCCTCTTTCTAAAACAAACAAAGCCAGTTGAGTCTAGCATTAACCACTATTTGAGATGGCTGGGAGCCCTCAGAGGGATCCTTCAGAAAGTAGTGTACGCTAAACGTGCAACAACACCCCATTAGTCTTTGGAAATCAGATGGAAAATATCAGAGACGATCTGGACTTGACTGGATAATCACAGCCGTGGGATATTAAAGGACTACTGTGGTATTATGGAGGGATGAGGGAGAGGCTGTCAATGACGGGATATACAGAAAAGCAAAGGGGAGCAAAGGCCATAGACTCTGGTTTGGAGTTACGCTAAATACCAGCTACCATCAAAACCAAAGATGACATACAGCTATCGCCAAAGATAAGTCGTCAGTGTCACAACTGCCATAACATAATCACAGGAGCTTAAAGGGCACTGGTGATACTGGGTTAGATGGAAGAGCTGTTCCCACCAGTCAGATCTGGGTGGTCGTCTGCACTAAGTACTTCAACAAATGTGATACATTTCATCATAAGGCAACATTTGCTTTCAATAAGGATTTCTGTCATGGACCCTGGAACAAACTGTGATTTTTCCAGAGTGCTGAAAAACATTTGTGTTTTGGAGATCTCTCAGACTCTGAACTCAGCATGTGTTTGGTAAGTAATAATCACATCTCACATTTTAAATTGACAAAGCATATCATGTTAAACATATATTTGCTTTGTATACATTCCAAAACCAGTCAATATACACAATACAAGATGATGCTTGCATGCTCAGATGAATGAGGATTTTGCATTGCCACAAGGGTACAAAATATTAGTCTTTGATCCTAGACATGAAAATAAATAAACAAACAAACAAATAAATAAATAAATAAATAAATAAATAAATAAAACAATCTACAAAATAAATGGGAGGCATGTGAACATACACTATGCACACTGCACACAAGCGTGTGTGCTCAGTATAGCGTAGCAAATCTACCATTCTGGTGACATGCAGACCTACCTGAACGACAGAAATGAATTTTGTCCCGTAGTTCTCTGCGGGTTCAAGGTGTTTGTCAAAGCCCTGTCTCTGCCGGGATATAGTCTGACATCTATAATGCATTTTTCTGTTCTTTTTGCATGATTAAGCAAACTTGGCATGCAGGTGCTACCCAGCGGACTGCACCACTACAACAATATTCCCCGAACAAATTAAAGTAGCTGTCGCATGGATCAGTCTCTCCCTCTCTGCTGTGAGCACACACACACACAAATACGCACACACAGAGGTTCCCATATGTGCTGGCGATCTGCAGAAGCACTGACTTGTGTTTCTGTGTTTATAATATATACATAAATATGTAAAATACACACAAACATTAGTATAAAAACTAATCATAGAAATCTGAAGAAATATATGATGTTGTACTCGTCACAGTTTCAGTTTTATAAGTCACATGGAGATTTTATTGCTTTGCCTAGAACATGCTATGATATGGCATTGAATTTATATCTAGCAGGTGATGCCACCAGGCCAAGACACAGGCTAGAAATAAAATAAGAAACTTTCACGCAAAGCAATAACATCTCCATGGCAACAAGCAGATGGCATCTCTGCCTAATTCTATGCACCAAGGTTTTCTCTTCTCTTGTCCATTGCACTTAAGGCTGAATAAAAGTTGCCATGCAGAAAAGCCACTTTCCATGTGCTTTCATGTTGGTACAGGAATGTCTGAAGTGTGACAGAGCTGCACATCCTCCATCCCAAATCCTCTGCGTCCTGCTCTAAGAGTAATGATGAAGAGGCCTCCGGTGAGTTCATTAATGTGCTAACCACTTCCAATGCTCCAGTACCATCCCTTTACTGGATAGAGCTGGGGAGAGGGCCACGGACAGAGAGAGAGAGAGAGAGAGAGAGAGAGAGAGAGAGAGAGAGAGAGAGAGAAAGAGAGAGAGAGAGAGAGAGTGAAGGGGAGAGAACAGTAAAATGGGGAGAGCACAGTGAGAGAGAGAGGGGGTGGAGAGAGGGAGAAATGGAGAGACAGGAGAGAAAGCAAAAAGAGTGGGGAGAGAGAGGGGGGACTGGAAGAGGCGACAGGCACTTCACACTCTCAATTACGCACTGGAACTCATCACTTGGCAATCTGTCCCGATCGCTTTAATTGGCTTGTAATATTGCCTCTGATCTTGTCCCCCAATTAACAGGCCTGTCTGGCAGTGTAGGCTGGAGATGATGCCTCCCCGAACCGTGCCATATGGAACACAGGCGCTGATTGGCCGCGGATAGGGCACCACCACAAGCCACAGTGTATGTATATGTGTGTGTGTGGGGACATAAATGGTAGCAGTCATTTTAAGTGCATGATGATTATTCAGTGGCTAGAGGATGAGCTAAAAGGAGAGCTTATCATTATCAACTTTGAAGCAACAGTCGCACAAGATGCCACGCTTTCTCAGCCCCATATGACTGTGATGAGATGGACAGAAACAGAGCGCATGAATTTCACTGTTGGAAAAGTGCAGATTGTTTTATTAAAACTCACTTAACCCCTATTAACTGCATACACGTAAACTAACACAAAACAACGAAACAATATCAGTTACAGGGCTGGAAGTTTCCACTCACGAAAGCTCCTTTAACCCACTCATTATGATGATTCATTATTTGCACAAGATAAGACAATAATCATGAAACTAAGAACCTACTTGTGCTGCACTACCACTAGCCAACACAACAGCCCCAAACTGACTAGCGCACACCGTTTTAAGAGTCAGTATCACATCATTTCAGGTTAAATCATGATACTGGTGACTATACACTACCCCAAGTACCAAATTATTATTATTATTATTATTATTATTATTATTATTATTATTATTGATTACTATTGATTACTGTTGCTGGGTTTGTTAGTGAATTAGTAAAAAATATCTTCAATTATTTGGTAGTTGGGGTACCTGATGTTCAAAGTGGCTAGCACTCACCTCACCAAGAAGGCCCTTGGTTTCCCAGGCCTATGGGCCTTTTTTGTATTGATCTGCATGTTCTCCTTGTGAATAAGTTGAGCTCAAGATGTGGAAATAGGTCCCAGGTATTATACCTCCACTGCTCCTAACTGTTAGTAAAAAACTTCCAGTGCAGAAGACTACAGGGACAATACAAGTGTACCACACCTTTTGTACATCTGTCTAACCTTGCTCTCACAAACCCTTTGGTCTAGTATTCACTATTCATGCATGACTTCTTTGATTAGCAGAGGCAAACATCTGAACTCTTTCCTATGAGTTAACAGTTGATTAAGAGCCTCATTTATCAAGCGTTTGTGCATGTGCTAAACAGCTAACTACGCTAAAGGTGGAGCAAAGCCTGAAGCAAGAAGAGTTATTACAATTATAAGAGCTAAAAGTGCATAATTCTATAGAATGTTGGAGAGACAGGTATAAACTTTTTGCACAGCATATTTTCTGGACTTTGTGCACCAATAGGGCATTTGATATTGACAACAAAAAAATGACCCACAAGGGCAGATACGATAATGATGATAACATGTTGTTTTCAAAGTAACAGTAATAAAATAGTTTATATTTTACAATTCTTTGGTCCTGACTGCCACAAGTCTTGATTTGGATTGTCCAAAGTGAGCTTACGTGCATCTGTCCCATGTCCTAAAGCGAAGACTGCGGGGTTCAAGCCAGGCATTTAAATTCATATATTTCTGAGAGCCATCATACCCTCTTTATGTCCAAATCAAAAGTGAAAATACTGGTTAATCGACAGTTCTAAGTTTTAACAGGTCCTCATCAGATGCTCCAAATCCAAACACTAAATGAGAATGTTCTAAACGAGAAAGCGTACATGCAGAGGCACGCAAATTTCTTCTCTTGCTGAATACTCTCATTTGCATATCAGTATCAAATATTACCCACTCTTCCCGATGGTAAATCACCCGCAACACACCCACAGACTACATAACCTATTTTTCAGTTCATATTTGCAGTTTAGAGCATGGATTGGTAAGTACATTGTAGAAAGGTCTCACTTTGTGAAAGTACTGCTTTTAAAAGAGATTAAATATTTTATACAAGAAAGTTTAGTTTAGATCAGACACTACATAATAATGATGTAAAATGAAATCAAAAGGTATAATACCTAGTGAGGGGAAAAACTAAATTTAGTAATTATAGAAAAGTAGGATAATGTTGGTTTGAACAACAGCCTTGTGTATTGCTATTGCAGGACAGGGCTAGAACATTAGTGTTATTTGTCATAAAACCTCTTATAACCCCTGTGAACATAGTTCTATAGAGCCTGCATTATGAGAGTTAAGTACTGAAATATTCTGACAAAAGTTCAGCCCATACGAGTCTAGAAGCTATTCCTTTAAACCCTGACCCACTTCAGAATGTAGGGTTGAGAGGCGGAGGCACACTGCTGGGACACAAGTTAGGAGATTAAGTTAAGAGAAAATGAGTATTCACACACATAAGAACCACTTACCCTGCTTCTCCATCTACTATTCTTTCGGGTCATTCAGACTTGCCCTGTGGTGAGGTGGCTATCGGGCGGCTACAATCCTCTTTTCCTTCTTATTTCCATTGTAGGAATTGGCTAAAATATCTCTTCCCTTATAATCTTTTCTTATTCCCCTTCTGGACTCCATGACATAATATGGTACATGTGGATCAGTGCGGTACCTTTGATTTCACAGTCCGAGGTGTTTAACGTCACTGTTTTGCCAGTAGACCGTGGTGTGAGCTTGCAGGGGTCTGGGTGAGGGCCAGTAGTTAGTCTCTGCCAGCAGAGTATCCCTGGATTCAGTGTTCTTGGCATTTACTATGAGATGGCGTGGAACCTGGCCTCGCTCATTGGAACAGGGGAAACCCATTCTTCAAGTACTGTTAGTAAAATATAAAATAAATACATAAATTATAAACTATATATTGTTTATAGCTAAGAAATGTTTTTGAAAATAGCCAAGAGATATATTTGTATTACTGTATTTCTATATTTTTATTTTTACTTATACATACATTTATATCATTATGCCTTATTTGACACAATTTTCTTGTTAGTCTTGTTACTTATTTTATTTTTTATTACCATGAAGTGTTTGCACTTTGTTAATATATAATATGTTGTGATATGGAGCTACATGTGTCCAAATAATTTCCCTTGTGGATCAATAAAGTTTGTCTAAGTCTATATAAAATGTCTATATAATCTATGTAAAATGTAACATAAAATAAACTGTATATAATATATATTTTTTATTATTCAGGTTTTCAAGAAACAATGTGTTGATTAACTAAATATAGGTAGGTCTACTAAAAAGAACAATGTATATAGTGTAATAGGAATACAAAAATGAATTGCATTAAAAACAACAACAACAACAACAACAACAAACAAATACACTGTGTAATTTTGGGTTCAAACTGCACCACATCAGTAAGTAAAAAAAAAAAAAAGTACATGTGTATTTGCAGATGCAGTGATATAATTGTATCACATTGGTTATTTCATCTGTAGGTCTGGATGTTCATTTTAAAGAATCTAATGTAACTGTTGTGATTGGCTAACCTCACTTTGGCATTGTCTGTGTGTCCACTACCTCCTTTCTCCCATTAACTGACTCCACATCTGTTTCTCCCATTCCAGCCAGGCTTTAAAGTCCCTGAAGGTGCCGTTAAATTAGAGCCAGCACAGGTTTATAAATGTAAAATCCTCCAATAATCTTGCTCTGACATGACCCCTAATCTTCTCCTGTGCTGGTGAATGGGTTGAATGGTGCTAACGAACAGTGACACGTTTGGGACACCTTTTAAGAGCTGTAGGTGCAGACAGGGAGGATTTTTACTGAAGACACCCCCCTGTTCACTCTGGAGCTCGGAGCTAGGTCAGGGATCCTTTTTATTGTAAAGAAAACAAAACATATTATTTAGCATTGGAGGTATTAATAGGTGGTGGCATTTTTAACTACCTATGTACAACCATATTTTAGCCCAGTCTTAAAATAACCTGCTGCTTCTATTGCTACATGTGTATCAACAATATCGTTCACTATCCGTGGTAAACCTAAGGGGATAGAGGCTGTGTAAAGGACAGAGAAGAACAGAGACAGAAAAGCATGTCTCTGGGCTCCAGTGGAGGGGGCTCACTAAACTAGCCTGTCTAATGCAATTAATCTAATTGGTGCTGGCGTAAAGTGACAAATGACTACCTTTCACACCAGGGACGGAGAAACCTCAGGAGATAGATTTGAGAAGGGATTCCTAGGTAGTTAATGGCATATCTGCAATTCCATCTTAAACTCTTTTCTAAATGGTACAAAGTGGTTATTACATTAAATCCATTATCCCTGTTTCTTTGTAGGAGCTGTATGTATATTACATGCCACTCATGTTGATGTATTTTCACTGATCATTAACACATACCTCTGTGTGCCTTGCAGTCATGCCACGGCTATCAGCAGGTCTGCCCTATTTGCTTGCATCTGCATGCATTTACACTTGACATTTGAGTTTTTGATTTAATCTCACAACATATGCACATGAACTGTGCATATTTCAGGGAAATTGTGTTAATGCGTGCCCTTTTATATAACCCTGATTACTAGCTGCTGCATCAAAAACCTTTTTGCGGACATTGATTTCCGCCTTGGGCCACACGAGTGAACCTGCATCGGCGATCTCAGTGGATATAATGAACTTAAAGCGAGCTAGCTATTACTGGAACCTCTGACATTTTGACATTATCAAATGCCTCGCTTGAACCATACACAGAAATAAATTCTACCCTTCTTATACATGCTATTTGCATGCATTTGAGGAAGTGTGGGGAAGTTTCACATGTATAAGTTCAGATATTTTTTTTATTGTGTCAGACAAACGTGTTCAAGTGTGCTTCAGGTGTTTATGTAAAGTGGAAACAGTTTGGGAAAATATCTTGTTGGCTGTGAAACTCCTCGTTTGTGTGATTTCTTCTTTGTTGACAACCTTGAACTTTGAACCCAATAATTGTTCAAAATTGTAACCTCTGAACTTTGGAGCCCATAAAATAACAACGAAAAAAGAAATCCAGAGGAGGAATGCTGTTCCGCTCCCAGGGCAGGTACTAACATGACTCTGGTGAGCCTTCCAAAAGTAGCCCAAAACACAGCTCATGTTTCCAGTGCTGGAGTCCAACAGACCCCCACATCTTCACTTCCCTCCTCTGGACCTTTTTCATGTTGTTTTCCATAATGTCCCAGTCTTTACCTCTCACTTCATCCTTTTCCTCTTTGGATTCCCAAAGTCCACCCCCCTCCGTCACCTTTGCCCCTGCTTCTGCCCCCTCCCTCAGCCTCTCTCTGTCTGGAAAGGAAGCGCTGGCCATTAAACGTGTCTGCTGGGGTCTGGGCTCGGCAGAACAACCGTCACATTGTATGACCCCGCCTTGGACCCCAGACGGACTAATGAATAAGGCTAACGTGCCCCCCTCCTCTCACATCTCCATCATACCCCCCCACCCCACCCTGTGGCCCAGGCCAGACCCCCAGTAGGTAATTCCCCCACTCCTTTCACAGGGTCCCAGACATGTCCTGTGGTCTTTGACTGAAGCTTTATCTACTCACAGGACAAATGTGTGTCATTGGAGGTTAAAGAAAACACAACTTTTTACTTTAGTTACAGATGGGTGCCCTCTCATCATACCACCTACACTTTAACAGTGTGTCTGATGCACAGACAGTTCATATCGGTCTTCATGATGTTGAGGGACATCTTCAGCCCTAAGTGATCATGAAGAATATGTACATAGAGGAGGAGACAGTGAGGGGATTATTTGAGACTGGCAGTGGCTCCTGAAATTGACTGGACAAAAGGCTGCTTGAAAACAGGATTATTAAACGCACAGAGACCATTATAGAAAGAGGACTTCAAACTAACAAACTCTCTAATGCTTTGTGAGGATTCCAAATTTTACTTTATCAACCCATACTAAAAGTATACACATGAGGGTAAGAGATTTTTATTTTTTTTTATTTTTTTTGAATGAATTAATTCATGATATAAAAAACAGTGTCACAATGTTAAAAGGAACAGGAAGAAGAGCAATCTGTGTGTTGCCAGCATATTTTTTAAACACTATTTTATTGTATAACACTTAGCACTTTTTATTCTTACTGGTTACGGTTCACTTTATATAACAGTATTTATCTATTTATTCAGTTACTGTCAATTATTCACTGTTTTTATCATAAATATGTATTTCTTGGCCTGTGACCTGGACGTTATAGGTCACGTGACTCCCCAGTCTCACCTATTTGGCTCACCAAACTATTTTAAGCTAAGATAACACGCTCAGGCTGTACACCTTTTGGGAGTGGCAGTAACAGACTCATGCCTGTGCTGCATTATTGGGGACATATTCTGTTGCCATAAGTGTTTTATTTGCTCTGTTTAAACTTAAATCCAAAAAAATTCATTACCTACATAAAGCTATGTTTTTGTATTATTGTCTCGCCAGGACTCTTCTGTTCTACTCTTCTTCAACTACTCAACTTCAATTGCACATTAATAAATGGTGAAAATGGATTTAACTCTCTGTCATCAGTTGAAGAGTGCAAAATATCTTATCTGCCCCCTTTTCCAGACAATTAACATTAACACTGATAGTAAGTTTATTTGACATATTTCAAAAACCCTAAAGAAAGTTTCAGGTTCTAGCCATTCACAGTATCCTTATTATTACAAGACATGAGCAAGGCCTCAGGAGAAGTCTGTGCTTTTGTTTTAATCAATATTGTGCTCATGTATTTATTAATGTATTTATTTATTTGTTCATAAAGGCCTTTTGTCATTTGCACAACTATAGGGTCAACAATCAAGCTTCAAAAATGAGAGTATCTTCTTGCACCTTGCGGCAGCCAGGGTCTTCCCTAATGACACCAAAGGCAGCAGAGCAGTGGCGCTCCTCTCAAAGCCTGTATCCTTGGGAGGTTTAACAATGGTGACATGTGTAGGCCCAGTGCATACAAATAGCCCTCCTTCTCTGCGTCCGTGGCTGGCCTCTCTATTCCCTGTCATGTTTGTCTTTACATCATGGACATCATTTCTCAACACTCAGCGATTCCGAGTGCTCTCATTATTAGTCTCACGGCCGCAGCTGTACACTCTTAATGTATTCCATGCACACAGCCAGTGACTGCCGCTATCAAAGGACTTGCCTGAACGGCGGTAATAACTGGAAAATTATTTCTGATAGCCTGAAACAATCTTCCAAATCATCACAGAACTTTATTAAAATAATATCAAATCAAATTAGCTGGCGTACCCCTGTAATGAATTAAGTAAAGGGTTATGCCAGAATTAATCCCATCATGCTCGGAGGCAGAAGGGGGAAGCGCTGGGACCGTTTAATAAACCAGTCAAGCCCCTCGAAGCGCCAGGGCTGGTCTAGGATCCCACGTCCGCCCTCATGCCCGCTCCAGAGGCACAACACATCAAAAGACATCCTCCTCCTCTCCTCCTCTGTCCTTTTCTTCTCTCAATCCCAATCCTTTTCTCTCCTCGTCTAAATAATCGGTCCCTTCACTGCCCCCCTCCCCGTGCACCATTATGCCCGTGGCTCAGATTATTCATATGGGGGTGAATCTTAGGAATCTCTCCGAAGGCAGCTGATAACTACTGGAGCCCGTTGGGAAGGCCAGCGCACTATCTCTCTTGTCAGGAACAAATCAAATAGTTCATGTTGCTTTTCAGGCAGAGAGTTTTCAAGAATGCAGAATTATGAAGTATATTGGCCTATTTCAGTATCTGTTAACAAAGAAAATTCATTACCCATTAATAATGTCATAACTATTAAAAAAAAACATATTTGATTGTTAAAATATTTTATTAATATATTTCAAGAAGAGGTGCACCAAGATAAGAGTTTAAAGTTTTCTGAAGAAAAGGTACACAGCTGGCTTGTCTCCAATCGCGGTGATGATATTGCTTTGCCTTGAATGTTTCGCAGTATGCCATTAAACTTATCTATTTGATCAATCTGGTGTTATTACTGAAAAATACCTTGAAAAACATGCATTCTTACAAGTAGTTTCGCCTCTAGCCTATTACTTGACTTGGTGCATGCAGTCATCTGCTTGTCTGCATGACGATAGAGAAGATATCTAATAAGGTGTCTAAGAATCTTTTTATCTTAATTATTCTAGAGCCCGGTTAAAAGAAATGTCAAAGAACTTAACCTAAATCACAAATATACCTGGCCTAAATAATGAGTAAATATAAACATCAGTTAAACCTGCCAAAACTCATCATTAAAACAGGACTTAGCAGGAACAAATTCATAACTAAATTCTTTTTATATTCAAATCAACTAGGGATAGGACTTCAGCCCCTCCAGTACCTTACCACATGAGAACCACTGTAATAATATGTATGATTAATATGGTCTCTGTGACAGCAGTAGATTCCACATGATCTGATCTCACCCTCATTCATTCCTTCTCTTGTATTTGTTCACTGTCTCTCACCCATGACCACTGGAGCTTTTAACTTCCCTGTGTTCAGCCCGCACTAGTCCAGTCCTGTCCCGGGCTGCTCAGGTCTGGGGGTGGGTCAGAGTGCCATGCAGGCGGAGGAGCGATACCATCTCAAGAGTACTTGAAGAAGGCTTGTGTTTTGACCAATTTTAAAAAGATATTTGAATTTTTTTCTGTAAGAATATGTCTGGACATGTCATGATATTCCTGCATCTCAAATAGGTGCATGCTCAGAAGGGCACATGCAGATAACCCCAGCAGACCGCCCATGCTCCTCTCTCTCCATGTGTTTTCAATGTGTGAGAAAGTGTGTGTGAGAGAGAGAGGGAGGGAGAGAGGGAGAGTAGGAGGGGTCAGTGCTGTTCCCCTCAGGAGGGTCTGTCCCGTGCCATCTGGCCCCTTAGAGGACTGGGCAGGACAGGAGGGGGCATGTACACACAGTATGCACAGTGAGAAATGTCTTGGTATTGCCCTGATACAGTTAAGTTTCTGTCTCTGTATTATGCAGCCAATTACCCTTTTCTTCATGTATTCATGCAAATAAACTTTCAATAACATTGCTCAGCATTGACGGCATAAGTATTATGTAGTATTTATGAAATTTGAGACTAGTTAAATTTGTTTTCAAATCACATTCACACATGTTTATTTTCACCAAACAATGTCAACAGCATAATGTTTTAATTAAGTGCTTCTCTTTCCCAGTATTCTGATATCTCTGTAAACAATGTAACAATGTAGTAATAGTGTTGTACTCTTGTATTTTTTGCTCTACTTGTGTGTACTTTTAATAGATATTTTTCTTGAATTTACTAGTAGATTCTCTTGTTGCTTTTGCATTGAAACACTATTGTGGGACAAATCAAGATTCTATTGTCTTATAATGTCCTAAAAATGTAGTTAATTAAATAAAGAGTTAACATCATCATCAAGAATATAATTTTTCTTCAGGACCTATTTTCATTCTGTTTTAGTCTTATTTTTGCTGTTATTCATGGGAAAGGCTTGGGCAGCTGATGAGGTCCAGTTAGAGATAGCACCCAATAGCCTTGACACCCACAGCTGTACTCACACACATACGCCGCACGCACATGCACACACACACACACACACACACACACACACACACACACGACACACACACACACACACACACACACACACACACACACACACACACACACACACACACACACACACACACACACACACACACACACACACACACACACACAAACAGGGTCTGGATTGGGGGCATCGCAGGCGCTCAGTTAAATAATCACCACACATTTCCATTCATTGTGATGAGGATTTGTTGCTATAATAAGGCTGGCAAAATCATGAATATTCACACACACTTTAAGCAATTATGATAATCTGTATTATTCCTGTAGCCTCTGCAGTGCTATCTGTCAGAGGAGGCGGTTACAGAGGCAAGAAAAGTAGGTTGGAGTAGTGTGCAGTTTTTATACTTCCCAAATCAACTATTTCTGTACTTTTCCCTTTGTTTCTTGTATTGTTCATCCTTTTCTCCTCCATTGTGTTGTATGGAGAGGAGGGGTGTAGGGTCCCACAGAGGAGAGGCCCTTGGGTGCTACAGCGCTGGCAGCACTGTGGGTCTAATCTTCCGGGTCAGTCCTGGCGCTTTCATCTTTTCTCACTCCGAGCTCCGTGTGTTTGATGTGAACTTAGCCCAGGAATAACTCTGCCTTTCTTCTCGGCTAACCTGGCCCTGGAGAAGAGGCGAAAGCACTTTGTTGTTATCCTAGGAGCCAAACAATGCTGCAAGGAAGAAGAAAAAACCCTAATGAAAGCCTTTTGATCCCCAGTGATATTACAGAGAGAACCTTGAGAGCAAGAGGCAGCAAATATATTTTAAAAAGATTGTGCCGAAATCGCAGAAATCAAAATGCAAATTGCCCCAGAATGTTTCGGCGGAATTTCTGGCTGTAATTCACACCCTTTGAAATTAATTATTTGAGATTTGCCTGCATTTGTTTCAAGTTTGAAGAAGAAAGAAGAAAGGCGCAAGCTAATTTATTGTACAAGTGAAATTTAAATTAGGGCAGAGAGTCTTACAGGGGTTTTAGTAATTCATTTTCTCAGGTCCATGCAAAAAAACATTTTCTCTTCTTCTCTCTCACAGTAATGTTAGGGTTCTTTGTAATTACATATGTTCATTAGCACTGTACAACATTGAGCCATACAACAAAAGGTCACTCGTTATCTATCCTTGACCTACAACCTCTAACCTTGACCTTTTGACCTTCTGTTAGTGCTCT
This sequence comes from Boleophthalmus pectinirostris, assembly GCF_026225935.1. Taxonomy (NCBI): domain Eukaryota; kingdom Metazoa; phylum Chordata; class Actinopteri; order Gobiiformes; family Gobiidae; genus Boleophthalmus; species Boleophthalmus pectinirostris. The sequence continues at coordinate 20,417,563 of NW_026571190.1, read as the reverse complement.
AGTCTGCTTTACTGCTATTACCACTAAACCATTAATAACTAAGTGAGAGCTCTTACTGACCACAACTCATTGCTCATGTAGCTGTGTCTACAATACAAGTGCGGCTAGATAGTAACATCTACCCATTTTGCCCACAACAGGAAAGTCAGGTGACCTGATTTCAGTGGATCAGGGAGGCCATCAAGATTTGGGAACACGACCACCAGGGTGTAAATCGTGAAGAAGGGATGTACCAGTTTTCTCACACCTTGCAAAAAGTTCTGAAGAAGTTAAACTGCAGATGGTGCTGTCGTTGTACTGCTCCAAGTAGGAAGACAAAATCTCACAAATCAGCTGACCAGACATGTCACAGCAATATCACATGACACTTCTGGGGAAGGCAGAATATATCTATCTATCTATCTGTATATATATATATATATCTCTCTATCTCTCTCTCTCTCTCTCTCTCTCTCTCTCTCTCTCTCTCTCTCTCTCTCTCTCTCTCTATATATATATATATATATATATATATATATATATATATATATATATATATATATATATATATATATAGATAGATATAGATATAGATAGATAGATATAGATAGATATAGATATAGATATATAGATAGATAGATGTATTTATTTATTTTTTTATTCGAAATGCATGCAACCCTCTCTATTTATCTAGACCATGGACTGTACTCTAACAGTTAAGCCCCCATTGCATTCAAACTCAAAGATTGCATTTTCTTTTCTAACTTAACTTAAACTTGGTGTCTCTCTAGCGCTGACAGGTTAAACAACATCTTGAACACTGTCTGTCCTGTGTTGTGTAGAGAGTAAAAGCTTTGTCACTTCAACCTTAAATTTGAAAATAAACGGATGAACCCAAAGGGCAAAAAAACAGGTCCCAAACACTCCCCTCTCTTAAGAAGTAGGAAGTGCACCTTGGATGTGAACACGCCTGCTGCCATGGTGATAGCCCAAAGCTCGGTGCAACAGCAGCACATTAACCCCTCTTGACCCTCTATTCTCACCTGTGATAAAAGAGGAGGAAGAGGAGGGAGGAACTGCCCCCTTTCTACCAACGCACACTTTGGAGTACCCGGGCACCAGCAGGCCCTTGAGAGCCCGCGGTCATTAGGAAAGCTTTATTCTTGGAGAGCTGGAGAAAGAGACGAGAGACTGGAAGATAATGTATGGTCAAGACTGCAGACTTGTGGGCATGGGACGAGGAGTTTTCAGACACAAGGACCACGCAAGACAGCTGCTGTGTGCTTTGTGTTTGTCTTTCAATCGCTGTTAAAAGGGCTAAGAATTAGCTTTGGGAAGTGCTCAGAGAGTGCGCTGCTGACTTACAACAGTGGACATACAGTGGCACCCCGCCATAGTCTGTCCTTCTTAATGGTCGGCTCTTTGGGCAAGATTTTAGGATGGGGCTCAAATTAAATGGGAAAATGTAAAAAAAAACACACAGGAAATTGTCTGTTGTCTCAGTTTTAAAGCTACAGGAGCTGTGAATTCCAAGTCCAAATCAAACAATAAACCAGTTTTACTTACCTGTCTCAACACAACTCTCATATACACATGAGTGAATACACTGTGACTTTTTTTTTAATGTCTCCCGTCCATTGACTTTGCTTCACTGAGGGGATAACCTCATCTTCAGTGGTCAGTAATCCTGCTCCAAATCAATAATAAAAGACTTCCTTTCATCTCGATTGAGGTCCTGATAAAGTTGAGAGGGCGTGAATGGCCATAAAGGATCAATGTGTTTAGTGACACCCTGAGAACTATTGAAATGAGAACATAATGTGAAATGCCACTCCCCCAGAATAACTGGGCAAAGCACATGCACATTTGATGATATGAAGAAAATAAATGAATAATGCATTGGCTATCAATGAGGAGCAGAAGACACATTGCTTTAGGCCATAGTTAAGCCTCTATTCATGAAGAGGAGGCAGACACAAAGGCCTGAGGTCTGTGGGAGTCCAACACCGGGCAAAGAAACCAGGACACATGGTCAAAAACAGATCTGTAGTTTTCTCCTCATATGACAGTCTGCCACTATTAGTAATAATGAGGTGATTTTAAGATGGTTGCTTGTTTACTCTTGGATTAGCTTTAGGAACAAGGATGTGGGAGTGAGGCCCCAAGATTACAGAGGTAATACATGCTTAGAGCACCCTCCATTGTTATTCTTAATCTGATCTGCATTTTCCATACGCTCATCGCAACCCTGTTCATTCATGAGCCCAATTTGAACAAACACGGCAAGTTTATTCTGCCACATGAAACACATGTTCAAAGTCCAACATTAGAAAACACACACACATGTTTGTCCTACTTAACAGATATTACACTTATTACATATATCACACTGATAATACTACACACAATGTATCCCAAGTATCCCAGGTTGAAATTCTGTGCGTAAACAACAATGCATGGACATCCCCAACACTCATAAAGCAATTGATTGTTATTGTTAGTCTTAATTGTGTATTGTATAACTCACATTTAACATGCACATGATACACACATGCTGCACTGCACTAATCCTGGGAGATTATAGTTTTCCTTCGTGTCCCTTATTTTTCTTGCAGGAGGAAAACACGGATGGGTGAAGAATGCAGAGGCCTGGAGGCCAAGGTTTGAACCTGTGTCTGTTTCATGTCAAGTCCCATTTCTGGAGTGGGGGGTTGGGGGCAGCCTGGCATTTTCACTTCTGAGGCCACTGTTTATATGGCCCAAGGACTCTGCTCAGCTTCATCAGCCCGGGCCCCTGAACGCCTCCATCAAACAGCCTTCAGAGACACAACTCAAAAAACCCATTTTTAACCAACACCCTAAATGTCACACTTTTCTCAGATTTTCATTATTTATCCTCCAAAATAAATCTTTTAACCAAACAGCACTTTATGTCAGCGAAGGGACATTTAGTCATCAGCCACATTTGTACTTGAATGTTTTGACATGTTATTGCAGGCCTGTGATGGAAAGGGCAGTGACATACAGTGACCATTCCAGCACTGTTACAACGCGTTACTTCACCCAGTCACCAAGTCATATGGACCAATGACACAAGCACAGCCCGCACCCCTGTCCTAATGTCACACATGTCCCAACAGTTTTACTTCAAACTCCCCCTCCCATCAGCCTCACCCATCTTATTCTTCCCCCCATTATGTCTTAAAAGCACTGTCCATTATGCTTTAAACCCATTCACCACCACTTGTTCGTCTATCTTATCATGGTTTTCATTAATCTCCTCAGCCCCTCTTGTCTTCAAAATGGCCCCCTTCTCTGTTGCGTGTTTTGTCTGTGTGTAGCATATGCTCAGAGTGGCATCCCATGTCCGGAGAGCTGCAGGACCTGTCTGCAGCGCGTCGAGCGGAGGATGGACGTTTGAGAAGTCCTAGGGCGTCAGTCTGTGTCACCAGTGCTCAGGATCAACAGTACAGCACATGTCTGAACAGGTCATTTGGTTTTAATGTGTGTGTTTGTAGGGCGAGAGAGAGAGACCAGCTATAGACCAATGAGCTAAGAATGTGCAACATGCTGAAAATATATTAGTGTTTTGATTTGATTCATCTAAATAAAGTAATCTGCTTCTTCTGAAAGTTCACACTTCACTGTAGTTTGTTAAAAAAGACTCTATTATGCTGTTTTGTGATTTATGTTATAATGTTCTTTCCTCATCAAAAACATGTAGTTGTGTTTTGTTTCATTCACACATGTTTAACACACAAACCTTGCATATTAAGGCTGTAGAAGAATTATTTGGACCATTTCATCCCCGGAATTGTTCATTTCTACTGAACAAAAGGTAAAAGATAGCTGTTAACTTGAAAACTACCTCCTCACAGGGTGGAGCAGAGCATTTTGAGCTTTGAACATGTAGACAAACTAATAATAAAGGGTTACTCAAACATGTGTGAATGAAACAAAACACTACTCCAGGTATCTTTTTGATGAGAGAACAAAGTTCTAACATGGCTTTAAGCTCACAAGAGTCAATATAGGACCGTTAAATCCACCTATCACTCACTCAGACTCTGACTCTGGCCAATAGAAGGAATGGGTCAGTTAAAGTGCATGTGTCAAGATATCTACAGAAAAGCAATGAGTCCCAATATGATAACATTATCCATTATCGATGGTATAGTTTCAGCACAGGTCTGAATTTTGCCTTTCCTTTAGATTTTCTCTCTCAAACAAAGCTCATTTTATAGGATACATTACCTAGTCAAAAAAATCTGCATGCTTTATCTAATATACTTATTTCTTTTGAACCAATTAATTCTTGACATTAATTTTTTGTTGGCCACATTGTGCTCACAAACCTTACCCACCATTCATGGTCATTTTCAAACCAAGACATAGATGGCCCGATGCCAACTGCAGTGCTTTTAATTGGAGATTGAAAAAGCTGTGATTTAAGACAGACAGGCAAACCTTGAGGAGCGCCCCTTTGTGTACCCTTCACCCCAGTTTTTGGCTTTGCCCACTTCCCAGCCCGGGATCTCACCAGGGCATGCAGGCTTCCTTCTACAACAATGCTTGTTTTGTCTTGAGGTTGTGGTCTAACAGTTGTCACAGAATGATCCCATACCAATATGTTAATTGGCTTGACAACCGATGAAGCCGTATTTGAAATTAAGAAAGCTTTTGTCCCGATTAGCCTAACAGCTTTTCAGAGCAACTATCTTTAGGCTGGGCTACTATCTCAGAGATTAGCAGCTTTCTCTGTAGCGCCACAAAAGGCTGAGAATATTTCCCACATATGTTATGCCATATAACCCCCTCCTCTGTGTCATCCTATCCATGTATGAATGAAGACAAAGACACTGATTTGAGGCCAGTGGGTGCCAGGGGACATGCTAATTATGACAGACTTTACAGTTGTTATTGTTCTTTTATCTGCTCTGAGCATGGCCCCCTTTCACTTACATCATGTTCATGTTAGTGCACAGGGCAGCACATTTAAGTAAAAGTAGTGAGACATCAATGTGTGTGGATTCAAATATATTAAAAGAAGAGTTGATTAAAATGGGGAAAGAAAATCAAATTACTCACTGCTAAACTTACTTACCTACTTACTTACTTATGTGCACAGGTAACGCTAATTAGACTCAGATATGTTTATGGCATTAGGGAGATTTGAATCAGTTCACATGCATTTTGAAAAATGCATTTAACTGGAGTACCCTGTTACCTGTTTTTTGTGGCGTGCATGTAAACATTTAATCTGCTACTATTTGTACCAATATTTCTATTGCTGTTTCTTATATCTTGTCTAACCAATATTTTTATCAGCTAGGTTGGGTTCGCTTTCCAACATTATGTGACATCAAATTTCAGATGGAGGACAGGGGCCTTTATACGTCTATTGGGATGGCTGTTTATGAAAGAAGCATTCCAAAAAAGGCACAAATGTTGAACTTTTTTAGAGAGGCAAGGGATCCACAAATTAACCTTATGGTTTGCAGTCTTTTCAAATGACAACAATCACCATGCCTGTGTAATATGCAAAACAATTTGCAAAAAAAAAAAATCACTTTCATTTGTCTCCTCAGTGTTCAAAGGTAACTTTATTCAGAAATTTGTTTTTTGGAAATTGTATGGGGGAAAAAAATGGGGGAAATTTACTTCTGGAACCAGGTGGTGGGCATTTACCATTCTGCTGCTGTGTAGGATGTGTTCTATGGATTATTTGTAAAATTTGTGTCAAACAGAGGAGCAACTCCAAAACTTCAAGACAGGCAAATACACACAGTAGATGCCATAGTAGGTGTTAGCAGCTTTGAAGTTTTGAAGTGCAACTCCTGCATCTGTCCTGTGTTTAATGCTGTAAGACTCAAGATGTTGCTTAAATAGGCTACAGCATGTTGTGAGTTCTCCCTGTGAATAAAGTGCATACAGCTACAGTAGGTGGCGGTTAAAGCAGGCTGATGGAGCTGTGTGTGTGCAGCATGTGTGGTAGTGCTGAGCAGAGTTTGCCTGTGTGTGATTAGGCATCAAATCTCCCCTTATTAGCCATAAAATATTTAGTTATATTTCTATTTTAGATATTGGAATCATTTTACCATGTTATTGTTAATATTTTTGATATTGTACAATAATTTGCACCAAAATACAATAACTTTGGTCTTTCTGTTCAATAATATTGTGCTGAGGATCTGGCAACACTGCAGCCTTTTTTCTTTTCATGTTTCAGCCCCACAGCCAGCTTTACATATTTGATACAGACATACACTTCTCTCATTTCTCTGCCCTGTTTCTCCAAAGACAAATCGTGGATTACACATTTTGGGGGCAAATCAACTTCCCCTTTGGGCTTTACACGAGTGACGCATCATCCCAGGATCAGCTGTCACAAAGAGCTAGCCATTTTTAGTGGGTGGATCTTTCACTGCCAGGAAAAAGACTATCACAGCACCAAAAGCTCTTTCAGTCGTATTCAAATAGTGATTCTGGCTCTGCTTTTCATCTCCATAAAGAGCCTTATATAGCACTGAGCCAGTCTGGGCCAGAAGACAAGTGCAGGGAAAGAGTGTGTAGTAAAACAGAATTATTGCTGTGCTCTCTGTTGAACTTGTCCAGGTCTGTGTGTCTCACAGGTGGATCACAGGCCAGATTGACCCTGTAAAATGTCTTACTGTGAGACATTGAGAACTCTTTTCCACTGTACAGAAAACCATGGTGATCCAACATTTTCTAAACATTTGAATATTTATATGTCTTTTGGTTATGGGGTAAATGAAGGATAGAGGGGAAATGTGGTTTAAAGGAAATAAAAGAAAGTTAAGTAGTTTTGCAACCAAAATATCTTCTTCAGTTGTGACAAGGTTATGGGTTAGGATAAAACTGAAACTAACACACCCTAGTTTACCTTGTTTGCTTTTTGTCAATTTACTATCCTAAGGTGTAAACTGTTCCCTGAGTCATATTGTTCCTAAGCCTAATGAGTCATCTAGCACCATCTGGTTTGGTCTATTGTTTTCCTTGTTGTGTGTCTGATGAAGGAGTTGTCCCATGTAGCTTTCACGATAATGCCCAGTATATTTTTTATGGGGTGGTTGTTTTGTTTCTCCAGTGCACTGTTCATTGTAGTCTGCATTCAGTGGAGTAGACAACATTACAAATAATTACATCTTCTTTTGCTATGCACCTTAAGTAACTGAACAGATTACACAGACATTTTTCAGTATAAGACAAAAAGTAATTTCAAGGTAAGGTATCTTACTTGGAAAATGCTGTGAGGAAAAAGAAATTGTGAAGAGTTTAAGTTATGTCTTTGTTATTCACATGTCAATACATAAGATAAAGGTCATGTTCACAGTGCTCTTCAACTTGAGGTCACATCTTTTTCATCAAGCTAAATGTAGCCATGTAACTCACTTAGCATAAGCCAAATGTAATAAAAACTGGGAAAAGGAGAATATATAAAAAAAAACTCTTGATTAGTTGGCCTACATTTTCAAAATCATCTGCTGTTTTGGGTATTAAATAAAGTAAGCATAGTGGTAGAGAAGATAATCAACTGGCCTCATTCTGATGAATATTTGCATGTAGGCCAATTGAACAAAGTGCAAGTCAATGAAAATCAGGTCGTTCCTGGGGGGCACTGGTAATGAACTGGTGGAACTGAGGAGATCGGGACTAGAGACGAGTGGAGGAGAGGAGCAGACCTCTGCTCTGCTGTAACACTGCAGACCGAAGGTGCATAGAGAAGGAGGAGAGATGGAGGAGAAAAAGGAAGAGGACATGAGAGGAGTTAGCTAAGAGGAGGAGAGGAGCTGACCTCTGCTGTTGCTCCACAGTCACACATACACAGGCAGCTCAGCAAGCATCTGTAAAGTGCTTTAATGTCTCTGTGTAATGATGACGCTAAGTGATGGTCTGCTCTGAAGGAGGTGCTGCTTAAGAGGTAAGTTTAGAAAGGTCTCACTTTATGGCATTTTCTCAGTTATACAGACAAGGAGGTATATTATGATGGTGTGGTGTTCTTTTTGTGTCCCAGCTCGGGCCACCTCGGTCTGAATTTGAATATATTTCTTGCAGTTGGCATCTGTGGCCTAGAATGTTGAAATAACATCACACAAGAATAACTACACCAAAAGCAGCAAATATGCATTTGTGAATATATAGCCAGGTTAGGCTGGCTTTAAGATTGATCGTGATTTTGACCAGTATCCCTCATCTCAATCCCCTGTGCATACATAACTGCCTCATCTGCTCCTCTCTCCCTTCTCCTCTTCCTGTCCGGGGGCCTAATTTAGCCTTAGTAGGCTCTGCCGGTGCCTAAGAGAATTCTCCTTTATGCAAGCCAGGTAAAATAAGAGCGCCGCTCGGATGAGGCCCTCTCCATCATGGTGGATGGGGGGAGTCACGGGTGACACCCCCTGATCAGGTGTGCATGCGTAATGGCCGTCCCAAAATAATCACTGCTTTGAATAATTTCCCCGCTCTGTCTCTCGCCCCATGATTCTTGCTGCTTCGACTCGTTTTGTGGCGGGCATCCCATAAATCCTTGCGGTAAATGTAAATCAGTGGGCCGGGTGCGTCTGACAGATGGGGGCTGCGAGGAGTCCTGGGAGATCTCTCCTCTCACCTTTCCCTTCAGCTGCAATGGATGAAGCACTAGCCAGGCTAGCTAAATAGCATTAGTGCTGGTCCCTCACTTAAGAACAGAAGGAGCATGAGGCTAGATAACATGTGATCAGTGGACATGAAGTATGGTCTGAAGGCTGCATGTTTGTCCAGGCAGAGCAGTGTCAGTAAACAGCCGTCTGTGTTGTTGTTATGATGGGAAATGGGGTGGTGCAGGTGGAGGGACGCAGGCTTGCGTATCTGGAGCTGTCAGCTCCTGGGAGGATTGTAGATCTGAGGGTGGAGGGAGCATGAGGAGGAGGCAGCAGGGCCTTCCTTGGTCCCCTCGGCTGTCTGTGGAGCAGAACCATCTCTCATTAAGGGAGAGTGCCGAGGAGACACTTGAAAGTGACATTCACCCCCCCACACAGCCCCCTCCATTTTAGAGATGCTATGCATGACGGCCACTGCCACTCAGCCAGCAGGGTCACCTCTCCCTCTCACTGTCTCTGCGCCTTCGCCTGGGGGAGAATATCAATGGTGTTGTGCTTTTGGCATATATACATACAGCACCTATAGCCTTTAATGAAATCCATCAATTACACAGCCTTCACAGGAAGAACTGGGTGACAATGGTGAAAAAAGAAAGAGGCAAAACAACATGGTCATTAATGTGGCTGGAGGATGGGGAGGAGACACATAATATGCAAAGAGATGAAATGCTCTGTGTTCTTGATGTGTGGATAAAGGAAGAGAAACTGAATCAAAGGCTGCAGCCCGCTGAGGGTCAGGGGCTCTGGTGGGATCATCTCTCTGCGCAGAGCGTCGATTCTGACCCTCCAGATCTGACCCTGGGCCTTGACTCCTCCACTCATATCCATCTCTTTAATCTCAGGAAGCTCCATAATGAGCTATACTTCATCCACTCAGAACAATGTGCCTGTATCTATTGTGACTATCTGACCATTGTCAGACATATACTCTCTTCTTACCACCTAACGCACAGCGCGTTTTTGAAACTACCATGTTTTCGTCTTGTTCTGTAATTACTTGACAAAACACGTCTTTATAAAAAGCATTTCCTGTTGACTTCCTGGGGCCATCGGTTGTCTGTCCAGTGGTCACATTTGCCCTGTAATCGCCATTGAGTTGCTTGAACCCTGCTCTCAGCCAATCATCTTCCTCTACCCAAGCCAACAGAGCACATAAATAAATGACCATAATGTCCCTCTGCGCTGTCATACTTCTTAACCCGAGCCAAGCACTTGTAATTAAATTCACACAGATATGCTGAAGCCAACCCACCCTGTCTGAAGATGCAAAACAGTCCAGCTCACCAGGGTGTTACACTGTACCAAATTCATATCCAACCATAAATCCTGCCAAAGTCTGCACTCATAAAGGCGACATAAATGGACACAGATGCTCCAAAGAAGTCCTGTAAGTAATTTGTCACAGAATCCTTTCATTTGCTTTAACTATCTGTTTGTCACTTTGTCTATTTTGGACAGCGTTTAATCACAGATGGGTCAGCGGTCAGACCTCAGCTATGGCCCTTGATGAGAAGGCAACAACGAGCAAAATATTCAAATGATGGCCTGAAGTTGGACACAGCAAAAGGAAGTTTCTGTGGGTAATTGACTTTGAATAGTTTTTATTAGTTATATTTGTTAAATAACTATAGATTTGAGATCAATATTTTGTGGGAAGTAGAGCTGCCAACCGTTACTTGATTAATTACTGTTTGAGTCTACCAAAATTTGTATTAGTCAACTGATTATTTTACAGCAAGAAGGAGAAACACGGAATTGTTTGGCGGTCATATACTCAGATCTCAAGTGCATCACCAACACTACACCTTCCCTCCAGTGAAGTTTGGCAATGGGGACAGAAAATCATTCACCAACCTATATGGCCCATGAAAAGCTCTTGTTTGGTGTGGAAGAACAGGCCAAAACATTGCATCAAACAATGGAATTAGTTTCTTAATCAAATAATAATAATAATAATAATAATAATAACACAAAGTATGATTTTCTGTAAATGTGTCAAATACTTTGATTGCCACTAATATCTGGTGAAAAGTTTTAAAAAATTATATTTTTGTTGAAAAATAAAGATGCATTCAATATAGTTTGTGTGTGTTATCTTAATTGCTATCAAACCAAATCATTTAGCATTGACAGGAATGTGTGGATGCTAGGTTTTATTTTTTAGCAAATATTCAAATGTGCCCGCTCTGTAATAATGGAAATCACTGTGTTCAATTATCTGTGAATAGCTGGCAATTGCATTAGCTGTGATCACTGCTTTTGAGCTAAACATTTATATATTTGATCTGGTTAAATCAAATTTAACATCCATTTCTACAATTAGGTTAGTTCATTATGACATCTTTCCATTTGCCAACTGCATTAAGAAGAAATCTGTACTTTCCAAATAACACAGTGATCCATTCTTTTAGCATGGATTGAGAGTGCATATTCTTGGCTATTTGCAGTCCCCATCATGCTGGCTGAGAGGGGAGAATAGCCAGTGTGCCCGTGTGAGGGATAATTTGTACCTTCTCAATGAATGAGGAGGACAGGCAAATTACTGGCTGAATGCGGACTGCCTGTGGATCCCACTGTCAGAAAGAGAGAGGAGGGCAGAGAAGGAGAGTGTAATTATCAACTAGCAAAGTGCATTCATATTCTATCACAAAGGGATTGGGGATGTGGGTGGACGAGAGAAAGAGTGAAGGAGGTTGCAAAATGGATGGAGAGAGATATGGAGAGAGTATGGGGGAGGGCATGGGGAGGGGGTGGGGGGGTGAAGGACTCCTGGACCAAATGGATGTAAGGCCGTAAACAGGGTTAAAAACAGCCTTCTATGGTCTGGATACATGAATGGAGGCACATTAAGACCTTTTAGCCCAGCGCACAAGCACCTCTTTGGAGTTAAAGACGAGCAAAGCCAAGCAGGAAAGAGAGGGATGCAGGAAGATGCAGAAAAGAGGAGAGGAGGGGTGGTTACGAGGTTGTAGTGGGCTTCATAATGAAAAGCACCCATTTTTAATTTGAATAGACTCATATAAGAACGCTGGGTGAGAAGGACATTTTTTCCCTTCTATTGGTGAGCTGACATTGTGGAACAAAGCTACTCTATTAGAGACCTTGGACTTTATTGACAAGGCTGCCATTAGCCATACTTACAAGGGGCGGTGGGGTCAGGGGTCACAGGCGGGTGGCTTGAGAAGAGCGTGGAAGGGGGGTGCTCACATTCAGAGAGCAGGGACACCTGTAGGGTCGCATCCAGTTCAAGACATGACCATGAACAACACTAAAACCCTTTGAGAGGCAGCGGACAATTCAAGGCCCAAGCACAAATAACTTCCCCACCTTTTCTCCCACTAGCCAGATTTTCCTCTTTCTTCATACGCATTAGTGACTTGCATGTGCGGAAAAGGTCATGCAAATTTCTATAATGTTATAAAATGTTGAGAATAAAATACTCTTAAAGGCCAAGTGTGAAAGATGCACTTTACTTCCAACATAATTACGTTCTTACTAAGTTGGGCTGTACCCAAGAAGGTGAGTTTTTTCTTTTTTCCACATACACAGACAATGTAAAAGCAGCTCTTCAGGTTAACAGAACCTGCTGACCGTTGTCTGCCCCTAGGATGTATTAGAAAAGTGATGAATAACTGTGGACCACTGCAAACCATGAACTAGTTCATGTAAGTCAGTAAAAATCAGGTACAGTACATTTAAAATGAAATACAGACCAACTCATAAGAACAAATTCATTTTTTCCCATTTGAAAGAGATGTCTTATTATGTGTTTTTTTTAGTTCCTCAACACTGGAGTATTTTTCACATGGCATGATAAAAGTAAAAGAAAAGTTTTTAAAATGACAGATTTGCTTAAAGCTTGTGGGTTACGTTTCCTTATCGTCATGCATAATCCTGAAATTGACTGATTCCACACAATCAATCATGGCATTAGGAGCAGACCATCGTCAATCAAAAGTCCCTGGCAGCGGGGGCTTAAGGCAGCTGCTGGCACAGGCACACATGGCAGCTCAGTGTGGGCGGGTTCGGAGTGTAAAGGGCTAAATGATAGCAGCATGCGTTTGATATATGTGACACTGCAAATGGAGGGCATCAGTGCTGTTTGCTGGCACAGCATGGCAGCGTGTGGTGCACCGCGGGCAACTGGCACTGACAACGCCTGGCAAACGCACTCTCTCTGAATACACAAACCAGTCCCGCTGGATGTGAGCTGTGCATCGGACCACGAGTCATTTAAGTCTTATACAGTGAACATGTGCTCCATGCACAACCTGAGTGTGAGTGATGTGCATTTAGTGAGAGGCTGCAGGGTAAACAGGGACAACAATGCAGCTCCAGGGCAAAATGTGAAAATGGAAGAATATTTATTTTTGCATTATTTTATCTCTCTTTATTAAGGACACATGATGCATAAGATGAACAGCTGAACAGTTTAATAGCCCTTCTGGGGACTGGTGTTGCAAATTAGCCTAGGCTATAAACACTGTGATACCTGCATCAGATTACTGAATTGTAAATCAGTGTTTTTTGTCATCTGTCCTTGTTCAAACAAACAATAAATATAGAATAAATACAGATGAAAAAAATGAATAATACTGTAAATACAAAAATATTACATAAAAGCAGGTACATGTGCGACCAGAGCCTATGCAACAGCATGAGACTATTTCATAAATATATGACCAATCAGCAAATCATTTTTAATAAGGTCCTGTATTTCGCACAATTTAGTATTTTGAGCCATGTTAAAACTGTTACGTCATCAGAAAAACATACCAGGAGTTGTGTTTTGTTTCATTCGCACGCCTGTCTACATCTCCAAAGGTCAAAATGCTCTGTTCGACCTTGTGATGTCAGGTAGTGGTAGTTTTTAAGTGAACATCTATCTTTTACCTTTAGTTCAGTAGAGATGGGCAATTTCAGAGCTGAAATCATCCAAGTGATTCTAGTGAAGGTGTATGGAATTTAAAAACACAGAGGAGCACCTGTATTACCACATGACATCACAAGGTGAAATACAGTGTTTTCTGTTTAAGAGAAGAACTTAGATTAAATATGCAGAATTGGCGTGTTAAACATGTGTGAAAGAAACAAAACACAATTCTGGATATGGTTTGATGAGAAAACTACTAACACTACAAACTAACACAGATCAGAAAATGAAAAATGCTAACTTACACAAAAATTCGCTATGTAAACTAATAAAAAGATAAGAGATGGCGAGCAAGACTGTTAGACTAAAATGGTCGGCAGATTAAGATGCTAGAACCCTGACATGTGAGTGTACTTGTTGTGTGCTTTGCGTGCCCCGTGGTGCTCTGTGGCAGCGTGGTCTATGGTGCGCAGTCATCAGGTGTTGGTGCATATGTTCCTGGTGTCAGCTCCCTGTTCTCCCCAGCGGGCAGGCCAGCGCACTGCCAGCTCTATAATAGGAGGGCTGGGCAGGGGCCATGACTACCACTTGGCACACGGCAACTACCAATATGGCTGGCGTTTTGTTCAGCCTCCCTCTGAAACTTAACCACTTCTGTGCCAAGATTGATGGCTCTGAATTAACATGGGATGGTTAGTGGTGCACGTGCCACGCAGTTGTCGGAAATGTCTGTTTTGTTATTAATCTGCAGACCACACATACAGGTGCACACTGGGGGTTAAATCTGCATCATCTACACTGTAACATTTAAAGAGCCCATATTATGCTATTTTCTGATCTACGTTATAATGTTGTTTCCTCATCACAAACATACCTGGTTGCTGTGTTTTGTTCCATTCACACATGTTTAACACACAAACCCTGCATATTTAGTTCTTCTCTCAAACTGGAAATACTCTGTTCCACCTTGTGATGTTGTGGTGATTCGAGAGCTGCTCCACTATGTAAACTCCATACACCTTCACTAGAATCATCTGGATAATTTCAGGCCTGGAATTGCCCGTCTATAGTGATCTAAAGATAAAAGCTAGCTGTTAACGTGGCAACTACTATTGTATGACATCACATGGTTGAACAGAGCATTTTTAACTTTGGAAATGAAGACAGACTAATAATAAAGGGTTATTCAAACATGTAGGAATGAAACAAAACACAACTCCAGCTATGTTTTTGATGAGGTAACCACATTATGACATGGCATTATGACCTTTAATATCACCTATTTAGTCCTCTTTAATCACATTATTAGACCTGCAAACACTGCAACTCTGAATAGGCTTAATGTCATTTCCTTCTCTAATATTAACTCAAGGGCAATGGACCACTTACTTACTCAAAGAGACAAAACGTGACTGCAATTGTGCATTTCATTTCCTTACAAAGCTATCACATTAAATTTTTTCCCCAGGTTTCAGACTAGCGTGCACGGCAACATGCAAGAGAACATAATGCAAAATTCACTCAATGCATTTTAACTAAAATATTTACAGTCCTTTTGAAGCATATGGATATTAGCTGTTCCTTTGCTGGTTTTCTGGAGTTGACCTGTGTCCGACATATTCACTGCCCTGGGGCTTTGGCTTTGACAAGGAGAGCACAATGTTTATTTCCCCAACTGGAGCAACACAAATATGAATGCATGAATATCAGCAATTCTCAGATAATTATGAGATTTCAGACAAGGAAGACACATTCAACTCCATGCGTGAGTATAAGAAGCACAGATGCTTGGAGGAGCTGGATGTGCGGTGGTCAGAGCAGGCAGGGTCAGTGGCAGGGCAGTGTGTACCGCTGCACATCTCTCTTATTCATCCATGTCATTCAGGCCAAGATCACGAGGAGGAGCAGCGCCGCATGGAGGGAGAGGAGAGGCACAACCCCCTCCCCACTGCCCTGCGCACAAGCCAGCACACACATGCACACACATACACGTGCACATGTTGGGATTGAATGCTTCTTGGGGACATTACATCGACTAATATTTATTTCCTGGAGACAAATCCAATCCTTAAAGGGCCCATGTTACGCTATTTTCTGATCTGTGTTACACTGTTTTTTTCTCATCAAACACATGCCTGGAGTTGTGTTTGATTTCATTTACAAATGTTTAAGTCACAGACCCTATATATTTAGGCTCTTTCCTCAAACAGAAAACACTCTGTTCCACCTTGTGATGTCATGTGGTAATACACTCCATTTTTTAATCTCCATACATGAGAATCATTTGGATACTTTCAGACCTGGAATTTCCAATCTCCGCAATAAAAAGTAAAAAGTACCTGTTAACTTGAAAACACTGTATCATGAACAGACCGTTTTGAGCCTTGGAGATGTAGATAGACTAATAAAACAGGATTACTCAAACATATGTGAATGAAATAAAACATGTATGACCTTTAACCATAGTCACTACTGTCCTAACCTTAAAGAAAAGAACAGTATGTCATTTATTTGCCAAAAAATAAACAAAAATAAAAGCATTTCTTTTTGTGTTCATTGCATCGTTTTTGTGTGTTCATTGCATCGGGTTTGCACCTCCAAAAACTTGAGAATGGCCTCCTCCTGTTCATTATCTTGGAAATTTAGCAAAAATCTACCTCAGTATAAAAAGTTATCCATCTCCATGAAAAAATTTCTAAAGTATGGTTTTAACTTCCAGAAATGTACATACTGTTGCTTTAACCTTAAACAATTCAAACCTCTGAATTGAGATTTTCGTCCCCACAAAGTGATAAATAGACCTCCGCACACACACACAGACACTGTCCCACTCGCCTGCCCCCACCACCTCCGCCCCGCTCCCTGCTCCTGCAGCATGGGTCAGTGCAGAAGAGGATGCATGGCAGAGGACAGATAGACCCAAGGCTGGCTGGACCTTGCTGAACCTGAGCGAGGCCACGGGGTCGCAGGGAGGAAGAGGCGAGGAAACCCACGAGCAACAGTCCGTGTGCATGACAAGAATGAACTTTAAAGTGGCATTGATTTGACAGGGATTTATGTCAATACAACTGCAGGAGAACAGATGTGTGACGCAATCGAGGAAGACACAAGCCACTTAGAGCTAATGCAGCACAGCACATTATATTAACACACGTAAAAACTTATGAATAATTGCACACATTGTGACTAGGAAGCATAGAAATTCTCTTTGAAGGTGTTGCTTTATAATTTATATGATTCATCCACAAGGGGTCACAAGTCTAAATCTGTGTGTATAAAACAAATGCAATAGACTACTTAAAGAGACCATACTACGTTATTTTCAGATCTATGTTAGAATGTTGTTTCCTCGCCAAAAACAAACCCGGATTTGTGTTCCTTTTTCATTCACACGTTTAACACACAAATCCTGCATTTTCTTTCAAACAGAAAACACTTCTGATGTCGTGTTAATACGAGAAATGTTTCATTGTGTTTTTAAAGTCCATGCACCTTCACTAAAGAATAATTTCACTCCTGGAATGGCCAATCTCTATAGAACAAAAGGTATAGTTGTTAACTTGAGAACTATTGCTTTATGACATCACAATGATAACATTTTAAGATCGTCAAGAGCTTTCAAGATATTCTCTGGTCAAGGGTTTGCCACCTGCTTGTCTTACTGAGATGTTATTGCTTTAGCTAGAATATTCCACATTTTGGCATTTAATTTCAATCCATCTCCAAGCTTGCATACTGTGAAAGATTGGCAATTCACTATTTTTAAAGAAACAACTGAACATCCACAAATGTCATATTGTACATACTGTATATTTAGTCTGCGGGTGGATCCAGACAATTGTCATCTTAATCTTACAACATACATTGTTTTCAAATTACACCTTTTGTTATCACACAGTGCCACCAGTTTGCTGTTATAGAAACACTTAGTTCACTTGTGCTGACAGAGAAGGCATTGAATATGGGCCAAGCCTATAAATACCATATACTAGGTCTGCATTGCACATGTTTTTTTGTTTTTTTTTACCATAGAATTCTGACACGACTTCCACCTAAATTAGCTGAATTAATGGTGTATTGCCACTTAGACTTAGACAAACATTACTGATCCACAAGGGAAATTATTTGGACACAGTAAGTCGCACATCAAGATATATTATACTAATAAAATGCAAACACACAAGTAAAAATAAAATATAGAAATATAGTAATACAAATATATCTCGGCTACATACAAGAGGTCATAAGAACTTTGAACACAACCTATCCCACAGCTCGTTTGTTATAAAATGTCCACAATTTGTTACTTAATCTTTATTGCTGTTGTACTGATGAGCAGCACACCAGGATAGTGGAGTCCTCTTAAGTGAGTGTGAGGAGTGAGAGCGCATCATTAGGCTGAAGCTCACATGCGTTGGAGAAGAGGGCCACTAATCCAGCATGAAATTCAATTTAAAAGTTGGAGCGCGCCTCGTCTCTCTGCTTTGATACTGTGCCAGATAGCATCCAGCGAGGCCATACAGGCGGAGAGGCAGAGACCAGTGCGGCTTTCCTCGTGCATGTGTCAACAGCTGTAAACACACAAGTAAACACACAAATAAACAAACGCATCAAAAACATGTTGACAAAGGAATCATTCTTGAAGTTTATCAAGTCGGATAGATTTAAAACCTTTGATTCAGAATTTGTAAATGGGTTATATGCTGTATATTACTTTAGTATTTAGTTAACTGAGGTGATAGAACCTTTTAAATGACATTTTGTGCTAGATTGCTTTAAAAGTTGAATATAAATATAACATACACACACACATTTATGTAAAAATGCACAAAAACACAACTCATGTGTAGCACACAGTATATGTGAAGAATGTCCATATATTTCAAATAAAGTAAGAAACTATGTAATTCACACCATCTATTAATAAGATTTATATGAGGAAAACAGCCTGTCATCATATTCTCATCCTCTAGAGCAGTTTGCTTTTAGTTATTTTTTTTCTCTAAACTGTTTTAGGGCACACTTTTACTGCTTTAAAGCAGGAGCACCATGCATGAAGCTGCATTGTGGAGCTATTATTAAATGTCAATTAATTCTAAATAATCAATATTGCACGGAGGGGCCCCGCCCCCTCTGTCTTTGTCGATAAATGGCCTCTTGCCCTGCCTGTGCCCCTGCTCTGGGATTGAGCAACAGTGGACCCCATGCACTGAGGAATCCCCCTTACTCCACACATACATCGTCATTTATCCTTTACCACTGTCACTGCACAGTCCATAAATAAAAGTGCACATATTTTGGATTGTGCTCTATGCAGACGCACGCATTGAAGCTACAGTTTTCATGGTTGCCAAGGCGTTATTTTGCAAGATAAAATTGCTGTTTGAAAAAAAAAACAATGGGTGAAAAATGAGCTGTCAGTCAGCACCCCCTCCAACAATGCTGCCGCTGGCCCCGCCACTCTTTGTGCTCTGGCAGTGAGCGGGGCCCCTCTCTATCCTAGAGATCGGGGTCAAAGGTGACTGTGGACCTCTGGACATATCCTATGATAATACCCTGGGCTATGTCATGTGAGGGGCGGAGGAGGGGGGCGTGCAAATGAAACAGAGAGAAAAACAGGCTGAATGATGAGAGGGAGATGAGGAGTAAAAAGCTTGGATGGAGGAAGCACTGGAAGGCACAGATCATGAGGTCCTCATGCAGGTCATCTGTTTGGAAATCCATTTACACCACTCCTGCCCCGAGCCCCTCTGGACCCCCACCCTGACAGTGTTTTCCTCCTCACCACAGCCCTTCTGCCTTTGATAATTAAAGAGGGCATTTTGACTGCAAGCTACGAGAAAATGGCTGCCACATCTGTGCAAAGGGGCCAGAGAGCATGATGGGTTACAGCTTTGGGCATTGCCAAGAAGTGCAGTCCAGCCTTGACACTGACAGTACATGTTGGGATCAATTAAATTATAGAAACCCGCAATGTTAATGTTCCAGTTTACAGAAGATATTCTCAAAAACAGCAACTGGACCCAATTTTAGTTTAAATAGTTAGTTTCTTGCATTGAATTTTAATGAGTTTCATCATTCCTTAGAACATAACTTCAGTACACACCTCTGACCATTCTAACTGACCAATGTGATGACAAAAACAATCTTTACCATATACACGACCCCTCTACATAATTATAAAATGGTTTTATGTGTTGGCCTTGTATTACCAGCACATTGTATTAGTTCTCATGGCCTGAATAGCATGCCGTGTCTCGGCTGCCTAAAGACGTGATGGTGAACAATGGCCATGCTAATAAATAAAAAAGCAGGCTATCAACTGTCAGAGCGTAAGCGCACTCCCTCAGTCACATGACCCACATGCTGGACGAGGTGTCACTGCTTTAGCGTAGCCTCATTAGCATAAGACAATCAGGCCCGTTCGGACGCAGGGCACAAATGTTGTCTAGACGACATGCATCAGACGGGTGAATCCCCAGACACACACAATATCACCACCCACACACTCACAGCACCCATGTATGTATGCATGCAGAGATGGAAGGAATGAGGACACTTTCTCTGTCACACTTAGTCAAGTAATGACTTCTGAAATATATTTCACTCTAAGGAATTTAGTATATAATCACATCTTAGGGGACATTTCAGTTTAACATTGGCCTTACTCATCCATTCATTTATGCATTTAAATCAAAACTGATTATTGTTTGCTACTGCTCATTATTAGCCTACTCAGAATGTTTTTATATAATAATCAAAGTATTTCTGCATGTTCAACATTTATTCAGTCAGCCAACTCAACTTAAAGTAAAATGCCACTGCAATAGAAGATAGTGGTAATAGAAATACAGATTTATTCTTTACTGATGGAACAACAGGAAAGCAGCTACTCATTCAGATATGTACAAACTTCTTAGACTGGAGATTATTCTGCTCTGTGACAATTTGGGGTCATAGGGACACTTCCTTTGATACAGGATGTCCACAGACAGCATGTGTTGGCAGTATGTGCAAATATCGGTATTATGGCGTCAGTGAGCTAAATGTGTTTGAAAATAAGAGTGTGTGGCTGGAATATAGTAATAGTATTTCAAATTCAGTGTGGCTATAGTAATAGTGTAAGTATAGTAATATTGTGAGTAATAGTGTGAGTATAGTAATAGTGATGCTTTTGTTTGATGTTTGCATTGGACCAGATGTAAGCAGTGAGGCACCAGTCGCATGAGTCTCCAGAGAGCTGATTATGTCTGTTTGCTGGTGTGATCCTGTGACACTCTGTCTACACAGCTCCTCTATGATGTGAGCACCTGAAAGTGTGGGCACAGCCTGCTTTGCATAACACTCAAAATCATACACAGTGCTGAGATAATAAGACTCCACTGGAAATGTATTTAGTTTAAGATGTTTTATTCTTAAAGGTGCAATAATGAAGGCAATGCTCTGCTATTTTGTCAACTATTTCTACTAATTTTGTTTCCTATGCAGTGGTTTTCAATCTGTCTTGAGTACCCTCTAAGCTTTGTCTCACATAAGTACACCTATACTCTTCTTTTGAAAGAATTCCCTGGTAAGTTTTCACATACTTGTTTGGAAACACGACACGGCCCTATCAGTAGTCTATTAAAACCCGTCTTTACTTTGTTTATATTGGTTGAGCATATTGTTGTTGAGCATTTGTGAATATTTTATGTATTCTGTGCCCTATTCCACTTATTTATCTATCTTATGATATATTTTGATTGTTCTGAAATGAGAATTGTTGCAAAATAAAACAATTACTATGTCTTTGTTGTGGCTATTAAAGAGAACAGCGAAGATCCCAAGGACATCGAGGTGGTGTTCTGACTATTACAGTGTTCGTTTTTCATAAAGATGAGTGCAACCCTCATCCAACCAACACATTTACACTGTTTTTCCAGAGCCTTATAGTGTAATGCAGATGCCTTGTGCTATATTAGTGTCACAATCTGCTTATGCTCACTCCCCTTCACTGTCCTGCTATTCTCATACAAGAGACTCCCAACATCTGTCTGCTGTCACCACGGTGACAGTAATGGTGCGGGGCATTTGTATCAGACACCACGACAGAGCAGGAGTGAAGAAGGAGAAGTAGCCAGTAGGGAAATAGTAGAACAAGAATCAGACAGGACAAGAGCAAAGACGGAAGCATGACCAGGGACCACATGGGTCACTTGTACTCTGTCCAAAATCCTCTCATTTAGAGCGCCTTTCCTCTCCCACATGGCCAGGGGGCAAACTGTAGCTACTCCAGAAGACACACAAGAAGTGAGAAGGATTGCGTTCGACAGGAGTTAGTTATTGTTGGCTGAAGGCGTGTGTTAGCACTCAGCAGCGCTAGGTCAGCCTGGCCCCAGTTACACAGCAGCTTGCAGCGAGAAGCACCAATCAACACCTAGCTATTCGCACACGGAGCTAACAGTCATTAACACGTATTGGGCTTGTTTGCATATCTGTCAGCACTTTGCAATTGAGCTGATTTCTGCTGCAAAAAAAAGAAACGCACAGCTGAGGTGAAACTGTTTATGGTTCAGGGCAGATAACGCAAATAACGTGAAATAAAAAATAGTGCTTAAAATGAAGTTGGTATTTTTTATTTGTATTTGTCTTTTATATTAGAATGGTAAGATAGAAATGGATGAGCATCAGTAAGTGATAAAAAAAAAAGCTGAAAAGTTGTCTAAATGATCGACTGGAAAAAGGCAGCTGCAGTAAGTTCTGGCTAGAAGTGTCAACAGTGACATGAACAATTCTGATTGGACCCTTAAAATAGCCCAGAAAGTAACCCCATTCCTTTTAATGAACTATTTATCATACGTAAAAATAGAGAGAGCTATAATGAAAGATGGAGAGAATATTCATTATCATTTTGGAGGTTGTGAGTTAGATCAAAGGTTGTCTGTGCAATTTAGAACCTCTGAATCTAAACTAATAACAAAACTAACCAACAAAACATGTATTTCCTCTTCACCAACTCTGTCTTGGTCGGCTATACAAACACAATTGTCCAGACTGGATAAAACTGCATATGAAGCAGTAGTGCTGGTGCCTCAACACTTCCTCAGCGAGAGAAAGAACTCTTTAATCATTTCATAAGATCATTTGCCTGGCAGATATGCCTCAGGCTCTTCCCATTAGCCCTGGCTGCCTTGACCTACTTCTGTGTGTGTGTGTGTGTGTGTGTGTGCGTGTGTGTGCGTGTGTGTGCGTGTGTGTGCGTGTGTGTGTGTGGGGGGGTGTACGGGCGTGTGTGTGTACTGGTTTGAATACGAGATGGTGGGAGATGGAGGGAGAACTGGACTCCACGCACAGCTACTGTCTGCACTGTGAACAGCCATAGATCAACACTAATGAAGGTATCATATAGTATATACCAATTAGAGCAGCGTTTGCCATCACTGATTAAAACGATAAGTCATAAAAAATCATATTCCATTTATTTAAATCGCAAGTTAAACCTTCAAAATTAAGATACATTTTCCCATCTGAATTCAAAATGTTTCCCTTCATTAAGTAATAAATTGTATTTGGGACAGACCTCTAAATTTGAAACCATTTGTGCCCTAGTTGTAACTTTTTAAACTTCTTACAGGCACTTATTTGAAAAAAAAAAAAAAAAAAATCTGTATTTTACACTGTTTTCTAAATGTGATAATATGAAACACAACATTTGCTAACTGGCAGTATGTAAGCCAACTTTGACCACTATGCTCTTAAAACCCTATAATGTGGTGTATTTTCACATTCAAGCCATATATATACCTAGAGATAATGTTAGTTTTCTAATCCTATGGAAGCCCCTCTAGCCATACACACACACACAGTGTACCTGATGTATTCCTGATATGACTGGCTCTGTGAGATTGTGTCCAAACTGCTCCCTGTCCCTGCAGCTATACCACGCGCCCGCTCTTGTATCTCTTCATTCCAGTTTCAATCAGATGCTGCCGGACGCTCCTCTGATGTGGGCGAGCTGTAGCCTTGAGCCACTCTGGGCTACGAGGGCATTGCACGGCTATCGGCCCCACAGTGCATGAAAGGACATCTATTATCTGTGGACCGGAGAGCACGTGAAATTGTCATATGCAAGGACAAAAGGATACAAGTTGGGGACCCATTCAAACTCAATGGTTGCCCAATAAAACCTTTCAAAATAATCCAGTGTGGCTGAATGGAAATGTTGTAAAATTAACACACAAGATTAAGTGGGGGGTTTGTGTGCTTTAGAGTGGTATTTTATCTTTTGATACTGGGGGAAAATAGTAACAGACATAGACCACTTTACAACAATTATTACTGAATTATTGAATATGAGGAAACAAACTAATTTATCACAACAGGGTAAGCAGAAGAATAAAAATTAAAGCCTTTGCAATTCATTATTTGTTATTTCATCTATCTATTGGTGTTTTAGATTATGATCTTTAGGTTTTCCAGGCTTGTGAATTGCACCCCTACTACATCATCTGATATTTTCAGTGGTCTCCTACCCAAGAACTAACCAGGCCCAACCCTGATTAGCTTCCGATGTCAGATGGGATTGGGCATTCTCAAGGTGGTATGGTTCAAGTTTTAGTTTAGAACTTGTATAGTAATGTTACAGACCTGGTTTAGATATTGCGGTAGTAGGAAAGACAAATATTTTCAGAACCATTGAAGTACAACATGTCATTGAAATGTGCATTTTCTATGCCCCTATTTTTGCAGTTTTGCGATTAGACCACCATTATGAACCAATAGAAGGTCATATGGACACTTGCACATGAACTTGTTGCCCCTGGTCCATCTGATCTATATCCACAGTGTACAGCAAGTTGAGCCCTGGACATATATATCATGAAGACCTATGTGAAATATGTCTGAGGAATGTAACCTTTGGAGCCACTGTAGCACTGGCTCCAGGGTTCAGCACTGCCTCATATTGTATCTATCTCTATACTGTACACTTCTAGGCACGCTTTGTGAGCACACTTCTTATCTGTTTATGACCCTTCTCACCTGTGTCTGTGTGTACCATGTGCAGAGCCAGTACAAAAGGACACATCGCCAGGTCACGGCCATTTACTTGAATGTATATATCCACCAGGCTGTGTGGAGAATGCACTCAATATGTGTATGACTGCCACATAGGCTATTTTCAACACGTAATATGAAGACAGCTTCTTGTCAGGCGGGCTCCGGTCATAAGAGGACATGTGGAGGATAGGGGCGGCTATATGTCTATATGTCTATATGTTAGCGCAGTATAGAGCAGGTAATAAAAAAAAATCTCTGGGAGGCTTTAAAATGGCTTTGTACAGAACTTATGTGATGTCAAGATCAGCAGCCCCATGCAAAATAATCTAACCAGAAAGATGATGGTGGCATCCATGGCAACTTCCGCATTAAGGTGAATACCTGCATCCTCTTGGTTCCAAACAAACCATGCAGATTACAAAGTGATGTCAACAGACTGCCAACTACTTATTCACCACAAGTGTGAAAATACCTCCCTCTGTAACAAACAAAACAGGAAAAGCAGTCTAAATGAGAAGAAAACACAACAGGCTTGAAATCTATTATTTCCACTGACGGCTGTTAGGATCAGGAACCATAAGCTTGCACCTTCACACTTGACACATGTAGTAAATTGTTTCTTCCGGTCTATGGCTTTACACTGCCGTGTGTAGGTGCTATAATGATTCCATCCCTAGTATGCAATATTGTCTATTAGGGCTACATTAAAAGGGTGTATATTGTTTTATACCACTGTGAGCTTTAAGAGTTTGGAGAAGAACATGTTCTGGGGAAAATGTCTGAGACACTACATGTCTAAGCTTGAGCGCCTTGTCAGTGGTATTCATGTCCTGCTCTTCAACATTAACAGATTATTATAGTTCTCTATGAAAATATTTTGATTGGTGATAATAACAATTATGTGGTTTATATGAGTGATCCAGTACAGGCTCAATTATGTGCCCCCTACTGCAGAGGTAATGAAAGAACAGTTCAAGTGGACTGTGGAGCTGAGAGGGCATTACTGTTTTGAGGAACACACATATTTGTGTTGTGTATATTTCCCTGTGATGTGGGCACATGGCAGTTTTGTTGACATAACTGCACATTCGCAAAATTAAACTTTATTATGCCACATTTAATAATGATATTTTGTGCTACACTGTAAAACAGCAACTTCATGTTGCTTAAACAGTATAACAAAATGGATGAATTAAATTAGAATGTTGTTCATATAGCCAAATGGACCTTGAATGTATTTTCAATGCACAGTTAGCAACTGAATTTGTAAAATGTTGATATGTTTAGCCATTAGACTCAATGTACATAAAAAACTATATTGCATTTGGGCATTCAGAAACGCATTGTTCCCTATTTGTTAAGACACTTTATAGGACCACTCCTTTTCCGTTGGGGTCCTTAAGGGTCACTGTTGATTTCCATGTAGGCACTATAATATTCAGCTTTAGGTTGGTCCCAGAGGTGGCTTTGAGCTGCTGTGAACCCATTCTGCGGCATGTTTACAAGGACTGCTTTTTCATATATCAACATGAGACGCACAACAATCATCTTCAATCACCCTTTTTCTGTCTGTCACTCCCAGAGCCTTCGCGATATTGGCAGTGCTCCCCAAAGCTAACGTGGCATCACATTCTTGACTAAACGTGCATAAAAACAAATTAGCCTGGCCCATACAATTTGCAAAGAGATGTGTGCAGCCAGCCAGCAAATAGATGTCATTCTGCACCAAGGTCATGATGGTATTGAGGCTGGAAATTTAGGATTGATGTTTGCACACAGCGCTCCTCCACTTTTTATTCTCTGTCTGACGGGTTCGAGGCAAGCTTATTGGACAAGGCCCACTGGGAGCAAGATGCAGCAGACAACACACACAAATCTCCTCCAAAGCTTGTGATTTAGAGTTGTATTTCAGCACAATTTTGTTTGATTAGTGTACAAAGTGTAGAGAAACAGAAGCACGATTTTGGAAAGTGACCCTGTTGTGTACTTGTTTGCTTTGTTTGACAGCAATGCCAAATGTAGCTTTGAGTTTAACTTATATAATGTATAAAGGATGATGAGTTTTAACTCAACATTTAATGTTCCCTACACCCTTGCCACCTGACACTAAAGAACACTTTTGACAGTTTTTTAAAGCAACAATGCATAACTTTTTTGAGATGGCACATCACCTGGCCACATGATTGCATGGAAAAAAAGGAAAAAAAGTTAAAACTGTACCAACCATAGATACATTTTATGGCATAGTGTGGAACATTACTGCTTAAAGGAACATCATTTCCATGAAGACAAAGATCCCAACCCCACTTACACTAAAGGCACATGTTTTTTCTATGTTTTTCAGTGCACTTAAAAAAAAGTGAACGAGAAATGAAAATTGTTGGCTAAAAAATATGCTATGGGGGTTTAAATAATGCTAGCAAAACATGAATCACTTTAAAGATAAAATCTTTTACAAGGTTTTATTTGAATCTAGTTTCGCCAGAGGGGTCACTGCTGCACTGGTCTGGTTTCTTCAGGGAGGTCATCAGCCCCACAAAACCAATGACAGATGAGCATTTCACAACACACTACAATGCAGATACAGAATTGTTAAGGGAAAGTCCTCCCTGATTCGGCACACTGGGGTTTGGTGAATATACCTGACAGTCCCAAGCCCCACACATTTGTATATTTGCTCTCAGTTGTGTCATTGTCATGCATGGTAAATATACAGTATGCGCCGGTACCCTCATGGTATGCAGAGTGGTGCCGTATGAAGAGAGCAGGGCCGGCCTAATAAGTCCCCAGGCTGTGGCGGACCGGCCCGGGCTAGCACTGGATGATGGATCTCAGTGCCAGGGTACATAATGGTGGGACAGGGGAGCAGTGGGGTGAAGGACAACGTTGCCCTCTCTCCTTAATCAGATGCAGATCAAGCTAAAAGCAGCCGAGCAGCAAATCCCTCCTCTAACAGCCAGCCCCTAGTCTTCACCCCCTCCTTCTCTCCCTCTGTATCCCCTCTCTCCTTTCTTCTGATTGTCTTAGCAACACAGCTTAGGGAGCGGACCAGAGCAGGAGATGGATGCTCGGAGACCCTTTACCACAAAGATCATATAGGATAAGTGCAAAAGCCCCTTGTGGCCTGTTGATAAAGTATTGATTTCTCTGTGCAAGCAGCTGTTTGTGAATCACCTTGGAGGGAGCGACCCCCCAGACCCTAGGCTGTGAGGTATGAGCAACCAAGCAGGGGCACTACACGGAAAACAAGGACTAATGCAGAGAATGAATAAGGGGTTAGATGGGACAGAGACAGACACGCTGGACAGCGGGAAGAGGGGCGCTGATAGGAATTGATTGGGGACAAACCCAGACGTTAATTGAAGAGATGGATCAATGGTGAATTTGGGAGAAAATGAGGCACATGCAGGGGGTGCAGCAGCTTTTCATTGTGGATATGGTAAAGCAAGACAATGAGAAGCAATAGTCTGCAGAGGTCAGGTTTCTTCCCTATAAGCTTTGATGATACAATAAAGATTTATATACTGTAGTACCATTTATATACCATTTTATATTTTTCAAGCAACTTTATTGTTATGATAGTATAAAGTTCTTTATGTACCTTGTTCCATTCAATATTAATTTCATGGGAACATTTTAGTTTGCATTAGTTGGTACCTAAATGGGATTTGCTAGTTAGTGGTTATTCAGCTATTATTAATGCATATAATGCATATTAATGCATATAATGTATCTATCTAAAATTTAACAATGCTAATAAAGTGACAAAAAATAGCTAAGGACTTAATACTTATTAAAATATGGTACTTATTTTACATGAGATTTCACTAGTTATTGTTTGGTCCTCATAAAATAAAAAAATGTCATTCTTCTCCCATGTTTCAGTTTACATGTGTTGGAATTGTGTTAAACTTTTCCTCTCCACTTGTAGTGTCTCACCTTAAACCTGTTATGTATGTGAAGCTTGTTCTGACTTGAGTCAAACAGACAAAGTCATTATTTCTCCGAGCTGAGGGGAAGGCCAGACAGAGCGCTCAGCTTTTGTCCAGTCTGTGGAGATATTTGCCCTTCTGTGTCAAGGTAAAGGCCTTGGAGCGTCTGAAAGAGGCCTCTCCCTCAGATAGCGGTGTTTACATCAGATCAATAGGTCAACATTTAAGCACAAAAGACCTGTGTGTTTTCTCTTCCTTTCAGAAATCTCAGTCTGCGTTTGGGGCTCTGTGTCATGGACTCACATTGAAGCATAATAAAGTCATAAGTCAGTAAAGTACGTACAAAAACAAAGTTGCTCCGCACAAGTCAGATGTAAAGGGTTAAATCTGGAAGAGCATCTAGTGTAAATACATGGCAAATACATACAAATTACCACACACATCAAGAGGCAGATTTTGGGCTGTAGTTATCAAGAAGGAACTGCAACTACAGATCTTTTACTCTCATTCATTCATTTTACAGTTCAATTTTAAACTGAATTCTGATATATATATATATATATATATATATATATATATATATATATATATATATATATATATATATATATATATATA
Source organism: Boleophthalmus pectinirostris (assembly GCF_026225935.1). Lineage (NCBI taxonomy): Eukaryota > Metazoa > Chordata > Actinopteri > Gobiiformes > Gobiidae > Boleophthalmus > Boleophthalmus pectinirostris. The sequence goes on along the minus strand of NW_026571190.1, from coordinate 20,388,467 downwards.
TGTGTGTGTGTGTGTGTGTGTGTGTGTGTGTATATATATATATATATATATTTTTTTTTTTTTTTTATATAGGCCTACACAAGTATCAAATGTAAAGGACAAATTTCCCTACGGTACAATAAAATGTCTTAAAACAGAAATCTTGCGAGCACACCAACTTTGAATGCAAGACAATACAGGATTATGCATGAATCAAATGAAAGGCAACATAAAAATAGTTTTTACATAATATGTCCCATTTATTTTCATATTGTTCTCTATGTTAACATGCATATGGTTGCATAAAGAAAACAGAGCAGAGGTCATTGTCGATATATTCTTCACAACAAAAAGAAACATGGTAGACAGAACAAAAAGAACAAGATATGAAACCTGCTCACTTGCACTGTTCCCCTCCTCTACACCTTGTCGCCAGGAAATCTAATTTGTACCCACAGCCCACAGAGCCACCTGGCAACATATGCAGCATGCAAATGTGTGTCTTTTTCCACATTGCTGCCTGTATAAAATAAAGCACGGCAGAGGCACAGAGATTGCCCTGGAGGATTAATGACATCATTCCGTATGCACCTCCGGACCCCCGCACCTCCCAGATATTAGACACCTCCGACATAGAGGGATAATGTTGGTTTGGGGATCTATCTCCTCTTGGTTTGCCTGCAAAAATAATGGTGCCAGTTCATCATCAGATTCAGGCAAAAAAAATTGTATAAAATTTGGCATTTGGAGGATAGATGCATCTGAAGCAGTGGGCTAGTTAGAGCGTGCCGCCTGGGTTGGTGACAGTCTGGCTAATGGCGCTAGCTACCACTTGCTAACAGAAGCACTATGCACAGTGTGTGGTGCCTGACATATTGCGGGACATTATCCATCTTGTATGCTGATTAGGTTTAAAGTGTTTTATTTGACTCGCAGAACAATGTGTCTGTTGAAAGAGGCACAGAGGATGGTGCAGGTAAAGGCCTGGTGCAGGTAAAGAGAGTGAAGTGCCATCCAGGCTCCTGGGGAGAAGGTAACAGGAAGTCGATTCATCACTGTGCCATGGAAACCGCCGCTGACCTTTCATTTTGTGCCTTTAATGCTTTGTCATTTAACATCAGTTCTTATGGGGAGAGATGCACCAGCCGTGTAAGTCCTGCCTTGTTGGTAACAGTTTATAATAACAAATTTAATGGCCTGACACATGAACAAAGAATTGTATTGGACAAATAATTTACTGAGAATGATTTAGGCTTAGTAACTAATTCCGTAAACTGAACTACTCAAATAAAGGGCCCATATTATGCTTTTTTCTAATCTGTTTTAATGTTGTTTTCCGCTTCAAAAAGGAGTTATGTTTGTTTTATGTTGTTCACGCATGTTTAACACGTAAACTCATGCAGGATTTACACTTATTAGACTAATTAGAGTTATTCTCTCATATGGAAAACACTCTGTTTCACCTTGTGATGTCATGTGGTAATACAGGAAATGCTCCACTGTGTTTTTCTCTCTGTACACCTTATTTAGAGTCATTTGGATATCTAGAATATTTAGACAGTATATTGAATGAAAGGTACAAGGTGGCTGTTAACTTGAAAACTACCACTTCATGACCTCACAAAGTGGAACAGAGATTTGAAGGTGTAGACAGACTAATAATGCAGCATTACCCAAACGTGTGAATGAAACAAAGCACAACTCCAGGTATACTTTTGGTGAGACAACAATGTTCAAACATGGTTTATAGCTCAAATGAATCCATTATGTGTAATATAGGACCTTTAAGTGTACTAAGCCTGAATCACTTTTAACTTTAACATTTAACTTCATCATGAATTAAGGCTGCTCATGCTTTATCAGACTAATAGGCTAATTAAGGTGCAGTCATTATTAAGTGTTACCAGACTTGTAGGTCTACTGCATTGTGAAATGAAATATTACTTCAGACCACTGTAAATTTAAAGATAGAAGTTCCCAGTTGTCTTCAGCAGCTGTTTAATAAATGTTATCCTTGCAACTGTCACACACAATAAAGTTTTTCACTTTTTGTCTGGATTATACCAGACGTTTTTCCAAGAGCCAGCAAACTGCCAGAGCATCTCCACATGAAAATCGACTGTTCTCGTGTAACAGCAATTTGGAAAACAGGGTTTGGGGGTTGAATGCACTACACACAACATTATATAAGTTTTGATGATAATTAATGTAGCTGAATGCAACATACACAAAGATTTGCAATTAGAGTCTAATTAACAATCTGAATCTGTATAAAATGTCTCCTATAAAGTGAACTAGCCCACACACACCTCACTCACACACACAAATATCTGTGCTGTCCTGAGGCCCCTGCTTCAAGGCCAGAGAGGAGGGTCGGGCTGTCCTCTCCTGTTACCGGCCCCTCGTGCTGCAGCCACATCTGTTTAATGCATACACAGTCATGAGGTCATGAGGCGGGAATGTGACAGGAGCACAGGGCACTGGACTCAGCATTCATTAATACTGTCGCATATTGTCATCATCGTACTAAAATTTTAGTAATTGATTTAGGTAACTTTTTAAGCAATGGCATTACTTCCTTTTTGGTCAGTTTGTTTTCTCAACATATAAACCTTCATCAGGAAGTAAAAACAATGTCCAATTTGCATGTATAAAGATGTTTTGTTATTTCATTTTATCAACTTGCATCCATAGATTTCTATAAACAATTTTATCAAAATGTATTTTTCTCTCATTGATCACTTCATATAGCACCTACATACACAATACTTTCCAATCTTGTACTGCTAGTTTTGATGGATTGTACAGAAGGATTTGTTGAGATAATAATTCTAAGCTTGATTTATTAGAGTGTAAAAAAAGAGAGAGAGAGATACAATTGTGAAAATACTCCAAGCTTTTGGGCAAGTATGAATCAGCTTGACCTGAACTTGGCAGGCAAATTGCCTCTCTGTTCATTTAGCGGGGCATATGTCATTCCTTGTTGGGACGTGAAGGTGCACAGAGGAGAGTATGGAGCGTTTTTCTGTCATTGAGACATAATGGGAGCTGTTTTTGGTTTCCATCAAACAGAGAGGAGAGGGATCCCAGAGGAAGGTATCGGTGTCCGCGCGATGTTCTCTGTCCAGCGCAGGAATGCCAAGATCAACACAGCGGCTGCAGTGCTTAGGACCCGCAGAGGAAATTACCAGCTAAAGACACTAGATCTTAGAACATTTCCAGGTATTTAAGACTATTAATCTGCAGAATTCTTTAATGACAATATTATGGTTAGCTGGCTACTGCTCTTGCTCAGTCTGCCTGGCTGTCTGATCAGTGCACAGGAGACTCAGCACACTTGGACACTGGACATTAGCGCTCAATAGGTTTTACACAGCCTTTCTCTCATATAAACATGAATATCATAAGTAGAGTACAGGACAGACTCCAGGCTTGTGCTCAGAGCAGCTCTGAGAAGCAGCGTGGTACACTGCCACTCACTGGTCTGTGAGTGCTGTTGCTGTACTACACTCTATATTACAGTAGGTCATAAGATTCCCCCTCTTCTGTGTCAACAATAGTGTAAAAATTCAAAAAAGTAAAACTCTTAACCGTTACAGAAATATGCTACTTTAGCAGTATTAAATCAGTAAATAATCAGTAGTAAAAAAGTAAAATAATCAGTATAGTATATTTTGTTTTTATTGTAAACCACAACATTAGTCTAAAATAGCTTAGTAATAGAAATGGATTCATTGACTTCTGTTCATAACAATAACTAAGAGGTCCCACCTCTGCATAGTAGCATTTCACCATAACAAGCAACATATGTCATTTTCATGTTTTTATTGTTTGAAATGTAATTTTGAACCCTATATGTATGACATGGAACCTGATTTTTTAATAACTGCAAGTAAGTACAGAACAGTGGGCGGGGCAAGCTATTAAGAGAACATAGTATAACATGGTCAAAAGCTCATAAAAGATTATTTTACATAATATTCTTTAAAATTAGTTAGATGTATATTTTAGATTTCCATCCTCCTTGAACTCAAGCATAGTTAAAGTAAGATTATAAATGCTAAGTATTAGACCAAAGACTGAAGATGTGCAGAAGCAGTAGACTTGAGCAGTGAGTGACAGCGCTGGGTGACATACAGACAGATGGTGGCTGCTCTGCCTGGTCAGCACAGCACATGTGATAGCCGTGAACCATGGAGGAGCCTCCCACACCCACGCTCCAGTGTTGACACCTCTCCACTCATCTCCACACTCACACAGGAGAGAGGAGAGCTGCAGTTATCAGGCAGATGTTCACTCTGCTTTGGAGATGCAAAAACAATGTTATGTCGAGAGAGTTTACATCCATTTGTAGTTGTAATTGCTAAAAAGTATCGCAATCATGATCAGAGCATCACAAGCCAGTGTACCAAGTGACAGTTACAGTATAAATGGTCAAAAAGGGCATCTGCAACCTGGGTTATTTTAAAACATCAATCATCAATTCATCAATTAACAGCAACTAGCATGCTAACAGAGCACTTCCTGATTCCTGGTAGGATAAAAAGCAAGCTCTACTTAGAGAATACTTTGGGGTAAAAACTAATTTTCTCCTAAAAAAAACAAACTAAAATTAATGCAATATGTTTTTCTTTTAGTAATGGAAAATTGTCTCTTTAAGAAACATAATTGAGAATTTTCTTATAGATTTTTTGTGCTGAACAGTTTTCTCATTGACAATTTGGTTAATAGACTTACTTTCATACCATGTTTCTTGTGGCCTGCACAAATGTTGTTCTCTGTCTATCTCTCACTCACTCTCCTTTCCTTTCCTTTCTTACTTTCTCCCTCCCTCTCTCTCTCTCTCTCTCTCTCTCTCTGAGTACTTCTCTGTTGTGTTGTTTAATATGCACGGTCCATTCTTGCTCCTTTTATTATTGTCCCATTGGCGACTCAGACCCCCTTTCTTTGGCCAGACAATGGGCGGCGTCATGACAGGGTGCACGGTGGTCATGTCCCATTTGCCACCCTGCGCTATCTCTCTATCCTGCTCGCCCCCTCCCTCCCTCACCCCTCCCTCACCCGCCGGACCCTTTTCAATAGCACCCAAATACTGTTACAGGAGAGAAAGACCTGGGACCCTTCAATACGCCCCGAGCCTGCAGGGCCACCGCTATATACATACTATTAGCATAATTATAGCCTGAGAGGGAGAGAGAGAGCAGAGGGGGAAGATAGATAGACAGGGGCCAAGGTGTCCGTCCACACACAAGGAAAAAGGCATTCTTCTAAAAAAGGACATTTGAATAGCCCATGTATTGAATTTGTCCCATTTTCATCTAAAAGTATAAGGTTCGGGATGGGGCTCGTGGGTGGGCATATCTCCGTTAGGGCTGACTGACTTTGAACTTGAACTTGGACCCCAGGGGTGGGACAGATTGAGATTGAATTGAAGGAGAGCTCCCCCTGGAATAGTGGGCTGGTAAGTGCAGGCCCGGAGCATCTGTGGTCCCGGCTTGTTTATATGTTAACATCTCTCTCCATTCAACCGTCATATTGTGGATGGATTCACTCACATGCATTAAAATACTATTTAAGATTAATGTATCTTTTATCTCTTGGAGAAAGTACATTCCAGAACATCCATTAGTTTAGGTTACAAAGTGCAATTTCATATAAAACTAAATCTTTATTTAGATGCATTGTTTTGTTTTATCCACTGTTTAGAGTAGCCCAAATAAGTAAATTTACATAATCAACACAATAAAAGCAAGCATATGCTCCTAGGTTTTTAAATATTAACAAGCAATCTTCTAAGACATTCCAAACCATCTCACCTGCCAAGACTTATAGATATTTTTTGTATAAAAACATTTGTTGACCTGACACAGAATGAGTGTAAAGGTGCAGCAAAGACCAGGAGTTAGTCTTTCATGTAGCATTTAGTACAAGGCTTGCTACAGCATCACCGCTCGGCTCCCATCTCCACCCACCGCATGTTTGTTGTCCAGAGAGCGCCATGGAGAGGCAGAAGACAGCTCTTGTGCAGCACTGGTCCAGTCGTCCTGTTTTAGGGGCGGCTTTAAAGCATGTCACCGGACCTCATGCATAGTAAACAGTGCGGCCTCCATGGCTGACTGGTGAGCAATTTGCCTGCTAGATTGCCTGGCCCCGGGGCCTTGGTGCTATGTTTATGTATGAGCCCTCCTGTTTCATATGTATCGGCCCCTGGATCATTTTCTACTCCCCTCCCCGCTTTCTCCGTTGCAGAACTGATGGCATATACGCAGAAACACAAATACAGCCACACGGCGCGCACATGCACGGACATAGACACACACATGCATGCATAGAGTCCACATAACGTAAACATTAAGAGTGATGACCTGCACAAGGGCTGACACTGTCCCAGCAGATTACACTATTGTCAATACAAATAGAAATTTACTATACATGTGTCGCAGCTGCTGCCGCTTACCGCGCACTGGCACTTTGCTGGGTGAGTGGAGATGTATTAGGAGCATGTTGTCTGTGATGGTCCATGCACACCCCCCATGCCTTCTATTTGATGTCACCTTTAACAGCACTTTCTATCTAAAACAAACATCTTACCCTGTATGCAATAGCCAGGAATTTGTGAACTAAAATATTCACTCATAACATGTCAAAAGGGATATTCCTCCAATATAAATAGTCAGTTTCTAGTTGTTGTGAAAGTGTACCTGGATAAAGAGATGACATCTGCAATAATGACATTAGAAATATTTTTCTTCAGTCATAATACCATGACATTTTCCTATTGATAGTCTTGTAATTCACAAATTGTTTAGTCAAGTCAAAATGATGATAAAGCAAAAATTATTTGCATTCTTACCTGAGTGATGCAGAAGTAACAGGAATCTAATTAAATAACTAATTTAAATGACAACATTTTGATAAGGCATTCTTCCTCTAACTAAGGTACTGTGGTGTTTTTCTTTCTCACTTTATCTCCTAATTCCAACATAAAACGATTTAGTGAGCTTATCTCAACTGGTACAATGTAAGAAATATTTACAGTATCAAAAGTAGGGCCAGTGTCGTCCTCTGTATGTCAGCAAAGGGCGAAGCATCTCCAAAGGGCCCAAACTGTAATGGGTTTCACAGGACACAATTTGTTTGATATGAAATGATCCTCTGCAGACACAAAGTGGTCCCCATTAGGAGGCCAGCAGATTAGTGTGCTCCTCTGAGGCTGTGCAGCTCTGTGTCAGTGGTGGAGGACCCTTCTTATCTTTCATTAAGCGCACACAGCAGGCCAACGCAGCAGCCCACCAGGGGCAGAGGAAGAGAGGGAGGGGGGCACAGAGAGGAGAACAGAGATTGGGAGCGTTTAAGAAATCATTTCCACATATCATAGCCCCATCTCTAATTCAGAGCCGCCAGTGAAGGGGCCGTGGGGAATGCGCAGCGTCTTTCTCTCCAAATGCCAAAACTGACCAGAAGGCACGGAGCAAATGAGGCTCAACACAAATAAACACACATACATGCTCCGGAACAGGTTGGGGAGAGGCACAGGCTGCTAAGGAAGGCATCCACGTCCAAACAGCAGCTCTAAACACATTCACACATGCCAAGTCCTGAGCATGCACCACAAAGATGAGCCACTCAGACAGACGCAGGGGAATAGCATTCCTCACACACATACATCCATGCCGCACTGATGGCAGCCTGCCATATGAGTTCATGCCTAATCTGTGTTTGTTAATGGCTGGCGTGTGCTAATTACTGTCACTGTGCACCAGGGGCTTGAGCTGGCCAATCATCAAGCAGCATAGCCTTTGACCAGCCAATCACCAGCCAGGATAGCCTCTGAACCAAAGGGCTTCTGGGAGTTGGGGACTTTTAGCATCTGTGAAATCCACTTCGGAATACTTCTCTCGTGCTGCTGTGTAAGTGAACAGAATAAGAGCGTGGAAAGAAAAGCATATGTAAAGAGGGACTGTGTGCATGTGGCACTGCGTCTAACCAGCAGTCTGTGAGCTGTGCAGCTCTGCAAAGGGAAAGGAAAACAAGGTCTGAATGTGGGCCAAGCCAGCCACTCCACAGGCTCAAAGGCTGCAGTAATCCAGTGTTGACATGGTAATAGCCATGAGCTTAGTGTCAATTAGATAGAAACAATATGCCCGCTCTGCTGGAGTAAGTAGAGTGTACCTTTTAAGTAGACCAAGCTTAGCAATATCAGCACAGTCCAAGTCAACTGTAGTATACGAAAATAAAATGCAGTATTGTGTGTGCAGTCATTTCAGTTAGACTGGTCAGCAGCACAGGGTCTTTGTCAGATCATACCTCCATTGTGTTCTGCTTGGCATCATGTTCTGCCTCAGAGGGAGGATGGCCTTATTACATGTTTCTCTATGAGAATGGGTTTCTGGGCCACAGTGATCTCAGACCAACCATCGCTCAGAGCCGCTGAAAGACAGGAGACACAAAGGGCCAAAAGTCTTTGACACGGTGGAATGGCCCCAGAGCCATCTGTGGGAGGAGGTGTTTGAGCTATACAGTGCCAATAGGAATAGCTACTTTACAGCTTTGATTATGTTTTATTACAACAGTTCTCTATAGTGTTTCATATACACTTCTATTTGAAAGTGTCTTTTTCATTTTGTATCAAATCACATAACAACTGCAAGCACTGCTTATAGAGTAAATAATTACAGTTCCACAAAGTCCCATAATGCAAGACTTAAAGGGCCCATCTTACACTATCTTCTGATCTAGATTATAATGTTTGCTCATCAAAAACATACCTGGAATTGTGTTTTGTTTCATTCATGCAAGTTTAACACACAAACCTTTATATTAGATATTTGCCAGTCTTGCCTTTTCTGTTCCACCTTGTGATGTCATGCAGTAATACACGAAGTGCACCACTGTGTGTTTAAGCTTCATACACCTTCACCAGAATCATTTGGCTAATTTCAGCCATGAATTGGCAATCGACTGAACTAAAGGTAAAAGGCAGCAGTGAACTTGAAAAGAAGCACTTCACGACATCACGAGGTGGAACATAACATTTTGAGCCTTGGAGGCATTGTTTGTTATGTGTGTGAATGAGTATGAGTATGTTTTTGATGAGGTAACAACATTCTAAAATGGCTTAAAGCTCCCAAAAGTAAATTTTGCACAATATAGGATCTTTAAATCTACATTGATCTATGATTTGAATTTCTTCAAACTTTAGACTGAATCAGTAGTAGATGTCCACGTACCACCACCGGTATATGCCATGCTTTGAGTACAAGAGAAGTTCAGATGTTACAATAAGAACAAGAACACATAACTGATGTGGTTTAGTCATCTTAAATGAAAGCAAGAATATGCTAAGAACATAAACATTTGGAGACAATGAAAAGTGGCTGGTGGCTTAACCAATAACACGTACAAGCCTTACTTTCTTATCAGAGTACACCCTCCTTTGTCCACCCCTCTAATTCTCAGCTCCTCTCTGGGCGCCGTGCTCTCGTCTCAGATTTGGGGCTGCCGTCAGCGTATTGTTTGTCCAAATTGTAAGGTCAGTGGGGGAGGCCGACTAATGTGGCGCACCACTTCAAAAACCACTTTTCATCTTTTGCCTGCGTTCTTCTTTATCAGCCCCTCCATCATTTTCATTCTGTGAGCATGCAGCCTGACGTGGGCCTTTCATCTGCGTGTGAGAGACGCATACACTCACAGGGGAAAATGGCACGACAGACATGTCTTTGGAATGATTATATATGAGCAGGACTTAATGACCTCGCCTGTGACTCCTCTCTTCTTATTATGGTCCAAACAGCCTGTCGCCAGCTTTGGACCCTGTGCCACTGAAACTCTTTGTCCAGAGAGGAGCCGGGAGTTGGAAAACCGTGAAGACAAGTCAGCCATGTTTTCCTCATAACAACGTAAAAATGAAATATAAGTTAGGGCTGTCAATGTAGACACTTTGTGACTTTTTACCAAAATAATAACAATAATAATAATTTACTTATTAATTTATTTATATTGCGCACTATGTAACTTTTCTGATAAGGGTCTGTCATCTGCTGTATCCATTGGGGATGTCAATGTTGTGTCTGGAATGTTCCAAATAATAGGGTTAAACCTAGTATTTATTAAATGACAGCTGTTTTCTTGGTCAAAATGCTATGAAAAACATGCATTTCTCTCCTCTCCACAGGTCTGACCTGTAACTTGGCCTATTGTTACTATGCACCTCAACACTCCCTGTACTGTTCAACATTCCCTGGGAATGAAGCTAAATGGAGGCACTGCTCTGTCTGAAGTTCTGTTACTCACATTAGACTTTAATCTGAGCTTTGTTTTAACATAATCTGGTCATAACAAACTGATTTAGTTGAAACTACAATAGGAGAGATGTTTGTTCTGTTCTTCTGTTAGACTTAGTTCACCATGTTACCCTCAATTGTTTAGAACATGCTGTATTTGCCAAAACAACATATTAACATGTTTTATAAGCTTCACTTTTGTTTTTGCTGCTCTGTGTCTCCCCTCTGTTTGCTCTCCACGCTAAGTCACTCCCCCTTTAGAGTGCTACCATAAAACACTATCAACATGCATACCGCTAATGAAGCTACTGCATATCAGGTTTGTCAAGTTGATGTGTACAATTTTGCATCAAATGTTTGTATATTTATTGAGGATTGCCATGTGGGAGCATGGAATGAGCACTGCACTGAATCTAACTATAAGGAGGGTTCTAGTAAGGCCCATTATAACAAGGTAGAGAGAAAAAAAAAGTATGATTTTCCATAATATCCCCTCTATCTCTCACAGACCTAAAATATAGTTAATATAGTAAAATAATTTAGTAATTTAGTAAAATACAGTTACAAGCTAGCTAGCATAAGTCACTGTTTTTAAGTTAGTCTTTTTTGTTGAAAATCAAACACCTAAACAGGACCATGGCTGATCATTTTGATCAAAGGCTCCTGAATATGTGTTTGCTAATGTGTGCATTGTGTCACTGTGGTAACTACTGAAAATTCCGCCATAAACATACATGTAGAACACCCCTGGAGTGATCAATAGTTGTGCAAAAGTATCAATAGTTGCGCTTTGTCTTCATGAAGACAGAAATGTCTGCTGTGATACTGTGGAACATTCTACATGCACGAGTTACATAGTGAACCTTTAACAGGGAAAATCCATTAACAGATGTTACAGTTGTAATTATGCCAGAATATAGCAAAGGTGAGGAGTCAATCTGATTCCGTCGTGCAGATAACAAAGGACTTTTGAATTCCAAAGACACAATAACATCAAACTGAATTGCATTGATTCAAATGATATAATTATATAAACAATGCTGACCTTGTGTAATCAGTTTGTATGTCAAAGGTAAGTTAATACCTAGCAGTCTCAGTCAGAGTTATTTAACTATAATACAAAATGTGGAGACAATTTTCTCTTGAGCTCTGAAAGGGTTAACAAAGTCTTAAGGAAAACACTTCCATGCAAAGGAGCACATCACATTTCATGCTGCTATTTTATGTCCAAGGCCTTATTTTTAAAACAAGGTCGCCTGTTCCCTGAGTTCTTTTCAAAAACTTAAGAAGCCAAAGTTCCCTCTCCAGTTCTCTTTTCTATTCTGAAAATTATAGGGGCTTTCAGGGAGGTCACTGCGCTGCCATATGAATAATAGATTTTAATTGATTTAACCTGGTCGGGGAGTGGGCTAAAACGTGCGCCCTGTCACTTTGAGAGGGCAGAGCGAGGGGAGCATGGTCCAGCACACATCTTTAAAAGCCCCTGGACCTGAGTCACCCATGAAATATTCACACGGAACTGACGACTGACCTCCCACGGCAAAAACCACGTCGTGATCTGCGATTGATTTGTGACAAGACAATTGGGGCGAAACAAAACGCAAGTGTCCAGCTGAAGACCCAAGTCCAAACACTGATTGCACACAGTACTTCTTCACTTGTGCAGAATATGAATGGACCTGCAAAGTCATTTTAGCTAGCTCTGAGCTTTCAAGAAAATCATTATTATTAAGGCAACTGTTGTCGGGACTATATCTCTCTGGTCAGTTGCGCTGAAGTTCTAGCAAATCTTATCCATGAGTTTCAAGGTGATGACAATCTTGCCCCGCTGCCATAATAAATAAAAATTCAAAACAAATATAATCTTTAGAATGGGCAAAAGACCTCAAAATATCACATCTAAACAGGAAGTTAAAGCTCATGAATAGATGTTTGGCATTTTATTTTTTATTTTTATACAAGGCAAGACTAGTTTAGTTCCATGTCCCAAACCCCTAAATTTGACCAAGTTAACTGTTCCTAAACCTAACACCAACCCTAAAAATAATCTATAGATGAAAAATAAACATTTACAAAAATATGTGAAAAAAATGCTAAGTTTAGCCCCTAGAATGAAATGCAGAACATTTAAGCTGCCCCCCATAAATACAGAGACTGGTAGCCTCTTTTATTTACAATGAATTGCAACATTCCTTATTGAACCATACCAAGAGATTGAAGATGTTAGTATTAAACCTTAACTACACATCATAACAACACTGTAAATACTCACTATAGGCTGTGTTGCACACCTTATCAAAACTGGTACTTACCATGTAACTAAACCTCTATCAGACCAGGACTACTGCAGGACCAAACCAAGTCCATGAAAAATCTGTGCTGAAACACAGATCAAACCAAGACAGTTAATGCACCTTATTATTTTCCATGAATATTGATACCATTATTTAACTGATCAGTTCAATAATTGGATGTAATTTAACTTCTATACAAAGTAAATATAATGTTCCCAGTAAGAATCATTGCTATGGCCACATTTGCAGTTTTGTCATGTTATCGACCTCTTGGCATTATTGAACTTGCTCATACATTTGTCCTTAGCTCAGCTAAAGTGCATTTGACCATTTAAAATTCTTGGTTCTTCAAACTTCTTTCTTATTGTTTGTGTGCATGTATCCAACAGGCCTTGCCAGAAATATGCAGATTTATTCCTATCATTAGCATGATAAATTGGGAACAAAATGAAGCCGCTCCACTTGAATTATTAAGATTATGAAAAATTATAATGAATGCTTTGCTCTTGATGTGACTTGTTTTCCTGATAAACAAAGGCCTCTAATTACCAGCCAAACATCTGGGGACTGCGGTAACCTTCATTAATCTCGCCCAATCCCACCGTTCATCTCCCCACAGAGCGGCGCATTAGAAAAGAGCACCCGCGACAGAGCACATAAATGTTCTCCAGTTATCACCCTCGCACGGGACAGGCTACTTCCTGGCACCGACCCACACCTAAGGGATCCACTGCCCAATAAGCGCCTCCTGCTCCAGCCACATCCTTATTGTCTCCAAGTTTTAATTGCAAGATACTAAACATTGATTACAAGTCAATTAGCCTGTGTTCAGATGTATAACAGTGAAGAGAAAGTCAGACTTTGTAGACTGTGTATTCCCAAAGGCGAGAGCACTTTGAGTTCATCTAACACATCATAATAAATGTCTGTCTGGTCTTGCGCCACATATATTTTAAGTCCTTTTTTCTACCTTCACATCCATTTTGTCCCTTCAAAACTGTAGATTCTTCTGCTTACATCCAACGATTCATCATATTTTGCAGATGGCCTCCCTGTTACAATTGTCTGAAGCCAGAGATATATACTGCTGCTCCTAAGGGTCAGTACAGAGCATTTTGTCTCCTCTTTTTCCTTTGCATGTGATGTGAGCCAAAGGTAGAGCTGTGTGCGTAACCTCAATGACCGGGGCTGTGGGCCTGGCTCCAGTGGAGAAGAGAGGGAGCGAGCTATGATGGGACTGGGAGTGATGGAAGGGCGAGCAAGGCCAGGTGTGTGAGGAGGTGAGAGAGGATTTAGGGGTGCAGGGATACACGTGGTGCTGTCAGGATTTTCAAAGTTTTCACCATCATTTGTTTTGTCCATGAAGTGTGTATGTGCATGTGTGAGTGTGTATGTCTGTGTACGTGTGTGTATGTGTGTGTGTGTGCTCCTGCTCTGACCTCCTGGATGAACCGAGGGGAGACTCCTGCTGATTAATGGGGCTGTCGGCTCTCCCATGGTGGCACATTTCCAAACTAAATTTGGCCACTGCTGGCTGCTGGGGTCAGGTGCAGGCAATGGAGACATTAGGGAGGGCCGGCCTCACAGCAGCATCTTCTGCACACTGGTCTGCTCCACCACAACCTGGGACACAATAAGACAGGTCTGTACAATGAGTTCTACATTAAAAAACATTAAACCATGTCTAGACTGACAGGTAAAAAGCAGAGCAGTGGTCTCCCACCCCGAAAGTTGGAGGATCGATTCCCACTTGGATCAAGCTCTGATGTTGTGTCCTTAGGCAAGGTACTTCACACACCTTGCCTAGTATGAAAGTAGTGTGTGCGTGTGTGTGCGTGTGTGTGCGTGTGTGTGCGTGTGTGTGCGTGTGTGTGTATGCGTGTGTGCGTGTGTGTGTGCGTGTGTGTGCGTGTGTGTGTGTGTGTGCGCGTGTGTGTGCGTGTGTGTGTGTGTGCGCGTGTGTGTGTGCGCGTGTGTGTGCGTGTGTGTGCGTGTGTGTGTGTGCGCGCGTGTGTGTGTGTGCGCGTGTGTGCGTGTGTGTGCGCGTGTGTGAATGAGACGTGGTGGTCAGAGGGGCCAATAGCGCAGACTAACAGCCTTGCTTCTGCCAGTTTACCCCAGGGCAGCTGAGGCTACAATAGTACCTTTCCACCACCAAGTGTGGAGTTAATGAATAATGACTATAGTGTAGCACTTGGAGAGGTTTCAACAAGCCTGTAAAGATTAGTGCAAGGTATTATTATTATTAAAAGTGGTATTGGCAAACAATCCATTTCACTTGTCACTGGTAGGCTCCCCCCTCTAAACCTAAATCTTGTCAGTAAAATTCAACTGGCTGAATCAACAGAATTTACATCCTCCTGAAGGAAAATCTATAAGATATAATGATGAGAAATGTCATTGGTAAAAAAATATATATAATAAAGATGATATAGTGATGAAAAATGACTGTGTTTCTGTATTGATGAATAGAGATGCAGAGGATGCAGCTCTGGACAGAAGCACATCCCACTCAGAGCGCATCCTTCCCCCACAGTGACATTTCCTCATGCATCGCACAGTGCAATCAGCACTATCCATTATGTATTCACTACTAGGTAACAAGCACAACTTGACCAATTACAGACACAATGATAGACCCCGCAGCTCATTTTTCTCTGTTTTTTTGCCAGCGCTGTCATGGCGACCTCTACATCGGGCGAGCGTCAGGACTGGTTGGCAGGTCACCCAAGGTGGGCAATGTGAGTACATAATTACAGCTTGGGAACATTTGCCCTTTGCAAATTGTATGAAATGCATAGTGGCTAATTGGGCCACTCTGGCATTTGTGGAGTTCAGCGGGTCATCTTTTATGTGACGGCTATTATCACTAAAGTGATAACTGTGATGGGCCCACTCAGCTCTGCACTTCTTTAGCTGTGGCCATAGAAATCACTGGCACTGGGTCAAGTTGAGAAGACATCACATAGTCAGTTTTACAGGTCAGAAATAAAGCTTTTTGTGTAAAAACTGTGCAGATGGAGCACCAGTTTACTCTGCTGCATTAATACGGTGATCATCTCCTTAAATTACAGGTTTCTATGTCCTAGCTTTTATTGCAGCCAAAGTTTAGTTTATTACACATCAAGTACAGCACATTTCATTTGTACTTTACTGGTTTCATGCAGTCACCTTGTTAATCCAGCAGGCATGTCCAGACTAAATACTGTACTTCCAGCTGAAAATGAACTGTACTTAGACAAAGCAATTAAAGTGACAAGTCTAACAGCTTTCACCTCCTGCAGTACTCTCCATAGATCACTATGGTAAAAGTAAACATTATTTTAAAGTTAAATCCCAGGATTTGACAGGCCAGAGGACCTCTGGCGTTGCACAGTCACCTCCCAGTTCGCCTCTGAACAGGAATGCTCTAAATCCTGGTCCGGTTTTGGGAAGCACACACACTCAGACTGATAAATCTTTCTCCTTGCATCTCACCCTTACATTAAGTAAAGGTAGCACCATCTGCTCCCTATTAATTCCCCAGCAGGCGACTTATCACCTGAACCTCCGTGACCCCCTGTGCCTCCCACATCCTCTTCCCTCTCTTCTTTTCCCTCTTCTCCTCTCTGCTCCCCACGACTCCCTCATTCCTGAACCCAATCCGTCTCATCCACTGTGTGTTTTATACACTGCAGTTGAAGAGGTTTGTTGACATTTCATTTTACAGTGCCTTAGAATATGGATTTATCCTCACACACACATGAACATATGACCTATGACTGACCGCTAAACTCTGTGCGTTCACTCCCACTGTGTCCCTATGGCAGGTTCAGTGGACAGTCTAGCACTGCTGTGGAGGTCACTGGCAAATGAGAAGCAGAGCTGTAGGATTAGGGAGGAGATAGCTGAGGGTTCAGGAGCCTTTCTCTGGCTTTGATTAGCTCCCTACTTGATTAAATGCCCATTGTGGAGGAGGGGAGGAGGAAAAAGATGAAAATTGGATGAGGGAAAAGAGGAGAAGGGAGAGACAAGTCAAGGCCATTTGTTTTCTCAGCTGGGGCTAGTTCAAGTGGTCGTCTGTGGAGCCCTCTGGCCCAGGTTCACACACACAGGCACTCCAGGATAAGCACTGCTCCACAACAGTCCTCTGAGCTGGAGGGAAACATCCAGGGACAGACAGCACAAGTCTCACACCGGACACAAGATACTGTCCACGGTATTTTTCTCATTCTTTTTTTTTCCAGTGATTTGGTGCCATGGCATACATAAGCATCTCTAACATGTGTGTCTCATTTCATCCAGATTCAATGTGACACTGCACAAGTTAGTTAGTTAAATACATTTTTATTTTTGGAGCAACATGAATAGTTTTGTTTCTGTTGAATCTAGTCATTGCATCATTTTATTATCTTTTTTTTCCCCCCTAAACGACATTCAGCTACTTTTACATTTGACGAATTTGTTCTTTTAAGTTCTTTTTAAGATTACAGTTATTTGGAAGTCAGTCCACACACTGTCCTTGATTCCTCCACATTTCTGTACTTTCTCTACCTCTCTCTCTCTCTCTCTCTCTCACACACACAGACACACACACTCTCTCTCTCTCTGTCTCTCTCTTTTCTAGTCTGTCGGAGGTAACCTGACTCCGGCGGCTTCTGACACGATCCAGGCCGCTGCGAGCCCCTGCCCAACACTTTCACCAGCAGAGCCAGACAGTAAAACAAGCAGATTACTACCACATGTTCCCCTCTCATACTCTCATACTCAGTGCACATGCATACATACATGCACTATTTTGTTGCTGCCAAATCACCCCCCCAGCACGAACCACCCCAGTACACTCAACTCAAAGGCCACACCAAAAAGCCCAGAGCAAAGTAAACTGACCCAACCTGTGTGGGGAGAACCACAACAGAATGCAAGAGGGAGAGGAAGAAAGAGAGAAGCATAAAAAAGTAACAAGTTAAAATGTAGCATTGAGGATTTAATTTTAACTTATATAAAGAAATGTATGTTATCTGTCATGCCACTTGTAGGATGTGCAAAATGCATGTGCTGTGCAAATACAGGCCGGTTATTCATCAGTCAAGTCTGGTGGTCAATCGTAACATAACAATATGTCCAAAAGAATACAAAAATAAAAATAAAAATTTCTGTTATCACTTTCCCCCTATCTCCACAGCCCTCTACCTACTAATAAATAATCAGACTCCAGTTTATGCACATGGGAATCAAAAATATCATAGCAATGTTTTCAACAATACAAACATGTAAATGAAAATCAGTTGCTTGCTGAAATGGCACTTTGAAAAGGCAGGGCTAATCAGTTTTGCAGAATTAAACAGGAAGTTAATGGAACCTTGTATTATGTGTCTTTAGAGAAATATTATAGTGATGAACTAAATGCAAAATGATGTGTGCAAGTTATTCTTTAATCTAATTTACCACCCAAAAAGCACAATATGCCCTCTTTAAAGGTCCTATATTGTGCACATAAAATCTGTTATAATTTTGTATTCTTTGTCTCATTTACATATGTTTAACATAGAAATGCATATTAAGGCTGTGTTCTCCCCTCAAAAAGAAAACACTCTGTTCCACCTTGTGACGTAATCAGGTGGTAAAACATAAATTGCTCCCCTGTGTTAATAAACTCCTTACAGCTTCACTATAACTGTTTTAATAATTTGCCAAATTTTTAAGCTACAGCTATTGGTTCAGCCTCACTGAAACTTTTTCACTCCTAGATACAACAGAAGATATTGCAGAGTTTCTATAGCAATCTCAACTGAACAAAAGGTAAAATACAACCTTTAATTCGAGTGTGTTGTAGAGTACAACAGTTCAATTGAGACTAAAAATAGCTGTTGCCTTTAAAACTATCATTTGATGGCATCACAAGGTGGAACAGAACATTTTGAATATTTTAGATGTAGACAGTCTAATAATGCAGAATTACACAAACATGTGTGAATAAAATAAAACACAATGGTGTTTTTGATGAGGCAACAACATTCCAACATAACTAATAGTTCAAATGAATCAATTTTGCATAATATAGGTAAACTAAGAAAGTAACTAAGTAAACTAAATGACTCCACTTCTGCCACTGCCTGCATCAAAAGTTCTATTGACCCTTTTCAAAGTTAATCTAGACTCTACGCTCAAACTCCGGCTCTGTCTGGTCTTCAAAGAGCCATCTTAAGAGAGTTATAGTCCCCTTTTGACTTTGCACCTGCACGATTCCTCCCAACGTGCCTCTCCTCTGCTTTGTTGGCAAGAGACGTCGCGGTCATTCTGCATGCCCAGGCACATTATCAACTCGCAATTACATTTACACTCTCTCAAATCAAGCAGCTGGCAACACCACAGCAGCGCATTACAAACACACTGTCTACTGGCACTGGTTTGCAAATACGAGGTCCTTCCTATCACAAATAAACCTAATATGGACTTAATGTGCTGTAATGAATCTGCTGGAGTTTCCATTCCAGACACAATGGAAAGTTAATAAAACAATATTGCGATTGGTGCGGCGAGAGAACCCCGTGGACCACGCTTTAGATTAGGCCCCTAATGGCACTGGAGCCGAAGGGTAAATTGAAATGTAAAACCCAGAGCGAGACCCTAATTCACCCTTATCTGTGTGAGGGACGAGCCTGCCTCCCCCGGCCGAGATTGGGGCCATGGAGTTGGATGAACCTCAATTTGCTTTGTTAGAGGTAGCTGTATATGCATGTGTGGCCTGGGATCACCGTATGGAGATGTATAGGATGCGTGTTTGGAATGCAGAGCCAGAAATGAATGAGAGGCTATTTTTACTCAGCTTGAGCACAGCATGCAAATATGTCAATTGTAATGGCACACGGAGTGGACACATGTCGGTGCAAACCAATAACACATGCGTCTTTGGCTAATGTGGCTCTCTGTCTATGGCCACATTTTGCATATACACAACCCATGGGCATTCCAGGGACATTTGGCCATATTAGTCCTAATTGTGATGTGTTTTGTAATGTACCGAATATTTAAATTTATTCTACATGAAAATGCTGCAATGTAAATAAACAATTCATGTGGCACAGCAGTACACCGCCTATAGATACTAAGGCTCTTGTCAACAGTATAATAATCAATATTGCAAATGATTCAGGCAAATAGTCCAACTGAATAATAGGACTGCTCCAAATTTTAAATTTTATTTGATTATTTATAAGGGTCAATACACATAAAAACACTGACCGTCACAAAGAGGTGATATGTTTGTGGCAGGTTTTAGTGATTTCAACCTTCAGTCCCTGGACAGGTTGATGTCATAAATGGACCATATGCCAATAAAAATATATGAATAATGTTGCAAATTTATGGCAAGGAAAATTCAACTGTGCAACTTTAGAAACCAACTCTTATTTTCTAATATAGTACCATCTTCATACATATAATGTATATTTGTCTTTGTTTATTTGGAGGAGTAGCCCCTTGAGATGAACCATCTAATTTTCATCATATATTGATGTAATAGCAATATTAATCAGCAGTATACAGTAAAACGTCTTATTTCTGGGCAGCACACGCTATAGCCCATGAAATGTAAACAATGCCACAGTAGTAGGGACAGTTTTTCCTCTTTGGGGTTTTAATAGTGAATCATGTAATATTGATCATAGATCTCTGTATCGTGTGCTGTAATGGTATCGCAGCATATCACCATATACTTATCGTGGAGGGTCCAATAAATCGATATATTATGACTAAACCTCTGACTTACTCCCCTATAATGCAATGAGTCCTGCTTTTGTGAACACACTGTCAAACTTGGAGTGAGTAGATTAGCAGTAATAAACCCCCCTCCTTCCTCTCTCCCCCTCTCTTTAGGCCACTCGTCCACCTGTTCTCATTATAGTACCACAGTGACATCTCTCTCCCTCCATCCTTGCATCCTTTCCTCCTTCCTCTCTCCTTCATCGCTCCTCCTGTTGCCTCTGTCTCCTACCTCTCTGACCGTTCATTACCCTAATCAAATCCAGCAGCTCAACAACCGCTCACTGCCACTCCTGTTACATTTTTTCTTCTTCGCCTATTTTTTTTCTGAATCCCAGGACTCATTTGCATATGCGTCCAGTTAATTAGTGCGGGGGCGCAGGTGCGTGGTGATAATCATTATTAAACATGACAGTCACCTGTGACCGCGATGCCCTCCCCAACCCTCTCCCTCCACACTCCCTCATCTCTGTAGCCCGCGCTCACGCACCACTCACGCACCTCTCACGCGCCGCTCTAAAGGCACTTGTGATGTCACATCCTGTTATGGTATAATTTACGCACATCTCCATTTTTATTTAATCAATAAAAGTCATGTACTTTGTTAAATCCATGCATGTCACTCAAGAAAAAAACATGTTGTACTAAAAACTGAATTCAATTTGGGCTTCCAATGCCTGCTTTTATAGTCCACATAATTTTTTATCTATTTTTATGTGATTTTAACACATTAAGACTAAATTTGTTTCTGTAACGTTTCAATAGGCCTGTAACCAAAATTTCACATCATTTATAATAAATAAATTGCAGCCTGACAATTTCTGACTCGTTTAATTCATTTAATAAATAATTTATTTAGTCAATTTAACACCGCTTTTTAACTAGGCTATACAGCTTCTCAATATATGTATTTCGCCAGCACTTTTTTTTTTTTTTTTCCCCCAAGCCACAAAACATGATCATTTTTCTCATGTGTGCACAAGCTTGTGGCAAATTCCTCTCATGAGATCTTGTGGCAGGAGATCTTGTCCCATCCCTAAGAACTATGCGACTTTTCTAGCAGAGGGTCTGACATCTACTTGTTTGAGATAGGCTACTTCCACGCTGCCTCCATGCAGGCAGGCAAGTGACGGCAATAGGCCATGTTACAGGTCAGATCTGTGGAGAAGTGACCCTGTAGTGAAGCAGCATGATTTGCATTGTATTTTTTGAGAAATGAAAACACCTGTATATGATAAAAAGAGATGTTTGTGTTGTGGAGCATTCCAGGCAAAACCATAACATCTCCATGAAGACAAGTGAGTAGTAAAAACTACATAGTCTTACAAGAAAATTCAAGAAAAGTGTAAAAAAGTGTAAGTGTAAGCTTATGATAATAATGACTGGATTGTTTAATGTGATTCAAATGCCGTTACTTACATCGCGATGCTGCTGCTGTTCCAGTTTGGTTACAGAACAAGAGGTCAGTGGTAAACCGTGTGTTAATGTTCCCTTGTACACAGTGGGATAGCCCCCTCTGCTGCTTGTCCGATGAAAGTGCAAAAGTGTAATCGGTTGATTTATCAGTTAATAATGAAACTTTGTGATTTTACTGTTTTGATTGTCTTGGCTGTTACCTTAGTCAGGTCTCTTTTGAAAAAAGAGAATCTCAACTGGACCTCCTGATTAAATAAAGGCAAAATAAATAAATAAATAAAAACATACATATTAGCTATAATACACAAACGAACTGTTAATTGTTTTAATTAGGCTACTATTATAATACTAATAGCAAACTAATAGGTATAATGAATTGAGCTCCACAACACACTGACTCTTCAACATTACCTTTAGTGCCATCTACTGGTGAGATATTGATTAAACGTGACAATAAACTAGTTTGAAACAAACTATAAAACACTGATACTAAAGTGCAGTAGTAATCATAATAATTAAGACAATGATACATAAAATAAATGATAATAAAATATTATATTCTATGAGCAGAGGTGGGTATATATACTCATATATAACTTTTTAAAATAAAATGTTATTTCTAGTAGTTTTCAAACACCATACCTTTCTTCTTTGGTCTATCCCTTGAAAATACCAACCTTGGTGCATTATTTTGTTCTTCCATTTATATTAACTTCAATAAATCAGATTTTACATCCACACAGTACTTTTACTGTTTCCCTTGCAGTAGTGTATTCTAAGTAATATTATACTGAAGTATAAACGGTTACATGAAAAACTCTTTGGCTGCTCTACCCATCTTTGCATTTAATAGTTATAATTTAAAAGTTGTAATAAGAACATTTGTGCCACTAGATGGCAACATTTCCTTGCATCAGACACATGCCCCTGTATTATTATAGTGAATGATGTTCCTCTGCTGACAGCAGAGTTACACAATATTGTTTTTGTTTTCACATTCAAATGTGTCCACACAGCCACAGCATCTGTTACACCTGAGTGGGTCCATTTATCCAGCACAATCTCTGTCCCATATTTTACAGTATACAGGTTTAGATTAATCAAACATAAGGGAGAACTATAGTTTAATAGACAACACCCTCTGTCCCAACTGAGGAATTGCTCCTAGTTACTTAATGACCATAAGCATTAGATTTGTGCTGTGCTCAGCAGTGTGCCATTTTAACCCCAGTAGCCCTCGCCCCCACATAAACATGTTAGCATACAACAAAGGCTCAATACATTGACAATATAGTTAGCACTGGACTAGGGGTTTCCAACCATTCTTTGAAGGATAAACATGTTTAAAAATGCATGGACCGTTATTGTACTTGTGAACTGCTTGAATTGATGTGAAAAGAATGGATCCTGGTCATATCTGACTGTAGACCTAGAGACACTGGGAGGGGTGGTGATGTACTCTCATGTGCTATACTTTGCAGAGCCTGAGGCTTGTCCAGTTTTCATCATATTGTAGCCCATGCTTGCTGTGCTGCCTGTTCTTTGATATTTTCTTCTCCCTGTCCGGCATATCTGGATACTGTAGAGAGAGGGGAAGGAGGCTAGCCCAGCATGGACACAGCTCTCTGCTGTAGAGGAAGGGGGTGTCTGGCAGTGGGCCTTACACGAGGAAGATGTTGTTGGTAGATCTCTGTGTAAGTGGGTCAGTGGCAGGTCAGTGTGCACACTGACAACACATGTCCATCCATGTGGCATTATCAAGAGTTATGACGACTCCATGTGAGCTATGAGGGGCGGCTTGCTCCGTCACGGGGCGCATCTGATTGGATACAAGATATACACATTCATCCACAGACACAGTGAGCTGTCAGAGCCTGCTGCATGCACTTATCATATGTTCTTCATCCATCACTTGTCCACATGTGGACAGCTCCACGGCTCTTAAGTCTAAAGCTAATTCTCATCTGACAAGAGACTGCATTATACATCATAAAGATCTCTGAACACCAAAATAACAAAACAAAAAAAACCCCAAGAAAACAAAGAAAGAAAGAAAAATACAAAATCATATTTGATAGATAGCTCAAAGGACCATGGCTGTAGACATTTAGAGCAATTTACTGAGTGTGAAGAGCTCTCGTGACATGAAAGAACAGTTTCTGTTTGAGGAAGACACTAGGCTGGAGTGCTTGAAAGAGGCCTTTATTTAGATACCTAATAAATCAAAGATGCACCACAGCACAAAAGCATCTGAATAAATAAGGCTTTGCTTTCACAGAAGAATGGGATACAATCTGATGCAGCATCCTTTTGTGCAATATGAAACTCACACAGCTGTACATTTGTTTCTATGTTGTTCTATGTTTCAATGACACATTCAACAGTTATTCATAGACTTCTCACAGACAGGACAAATATGACTCGAGACATACACAACAGCAGATTGAATATGCAGATACGCACATGCTGCCAACATGTCCAGATCCCCTTACACAGATTCTTCGTCTCCTCAGCTGACCTTGGTCACCAGCTCTGTGAGCCCAGAGGGCACAAACCCAAATAACTCAGCCATGGAAATCAAAATCAATGCAGGAAGCAGATCTGATGCCAGAAGGTAGTCCTCCAAGGTCAACACCCCGCACTGGCAGCCAATCATACTCTGCTCTCCCTCCAGCCACGCAAACACTGCACCCCAAATAACACTTCAAATGAGGTTAGATCTGGGAGAATATAAATGACACAATGGCTGTTGACACACATCTAAAAAGATATATGATATGTTTGAAAATCTTTAAAAATATAATTATAGCACTTACTGGAGCAACCATCAGATTCTATGTATAATAATGTGAATTCAATCTCATTTGGATAAAGCCCTTGTAATGGAATTCTGGTGAAAATGTGAAAATATATAGCTGCCCAAACCAGATTTAAAATTCTTACATTAGAATGTCTCAAGCGATTACTGGTAAATGCTGCATTTTGCATGTCGAAAAAGCAGAAAATGTTGAATAGTTGAACCGTGAACTCATGATGCGATATGCCAGTGTAGTGTATCTTTATAGTACAGTAACTTTCACATTAGTGTCTCTAAAAGTGTTTTATTGATGCTAAAATGCAAGGCTCTGATTCATACTTTGACTGAACCAATTGGGTCTCATTCAAGCAGAAGAATCAGGCAGTTAAACAATTTAATGTCATCTTAAATTATTCACTTTCTTGAGGCCAAAGGTTTTAAGAGCAATTAACAGAGGCGACGGAGAAGCACTAAAGAAGACCTCACCAAGATAATGAGGGAACAGTTACTCGCTAATTATTCCAGTAATTATTCAAGGTCAACTTAAGGTCAACAAAGAAATTAGTTGAAGAAAGGTTAAAGTAAAACGGCTTAATGGAGCAATAAAGATTTACAGTCCCTGACAAAAGTCTTGTCACTTATCCATTTTGTAGAAACAAAAGCTTATAACCTGACTTTAAATTAATCGATTGGTTTTAGAAATGTCTCATATGAAAGATAAAACCCTCCCAAATTATGCTCAATATACTAAAATAAATTTGCTTCACTGAAGAAAGATTGATCATTTAATGAACACAGAAAGGTCAGATTTTGGCAAGACAAAAGTTTTGTCGCCTACAGAAAACTGAACAAATAATTTACTTCAAATACAAAAATATGTTGCATAACGTCAGTGAATTAAGTAGTGGTGCTGTGAGATCCATATTTAATATCTTGTATGACTTCCATGAGCTTGAAGGACGCATCCATGCGGTTCGACAATGATTCATACAATTTGTTGATGAAGTCATCAGGAATAGCAAAGAAAGCGTCTTACATGCCTCCCAGAGTTCATCAAGATTCTTTGGTTTTGCCTTCCATGCTTCCTCTTTCATTCTACCCCAGACATGCTCCATGATGTTCATGTCTGGTGACTGGGCTGGCCAGTCCTGGAGCACCTTGATCTTCTTCGCCTTGAGAAACTTAGATGTAGAGATAGAAGTATGCGATGGACCACCATCCTGCTGCAAAATTTGACCCCTTTTATGGTTGGGAATGTAAGAGGTAGCTAATACTTCTTGATATTTTAGGCTATTGATATTGCCTTCCACCCTGCAAATGTCTCGCACACCCCCATACTGATGTAACCCCAGACCATGATTTTTCAGCCACCAAACTTAACTGTTTTCTGGGTGAATCTTGGATCCATGCGGGCTTCAGTAGGTCTCCTGCAATATTTGCGGACCGAGGATTCATCTGAGAAATCCACCTTCTGCCACTTTTCCAGTGTCCATCCTTTTAACAGGCTGTGGGCCTTGGCAAATGCCACACGTTTTTTAATTGCCTTTTATTTAGTGCTGGTTTCTGTGCACTGATTCGAACATGGAGGCCATTTCAAGACAGAATTCTACAAACTGTTGTGGTTGACACAGGGACTTGAGGTGACCAGGCCTGGTGGAGCTCTGCTGCAGTGGAAAAGGGGCTGGCCTTGGATTTTCGAATCAACAAACGGTCCTCCCGAGCAGTTGTCTTGCGGGATCTGCCGGACCTGGGCTTGTCAAAAACATCTCCAGTCATTTCTTTTTCTTATTCTTTGTACTTGACGCTGAGACACATTGAAGATGTCAACCACCTCAGCAGTGGATCTGGTCTTCAGCCTCTTGATAATTAACGCTTTGGTCTCAGGGTGGATCTTAGGCATGTTGTCAGAGGTCAAGTTGCAGTTGATGTGAAGGTCTGGTGTGCTGGGGTTCTTTTTATACACACCCACTAATTGATTGATCAGTCACTGATCACAGGTGAGGCTGTAATCTAGGATTGGGTGCATCATATGACAAGGCGACAAGACTTTTGTCTTGCCAAAATCTGACCTTTCTGTGTTCATTAAATGATCAATCTTTCTTCAGTGAAGCAAATTTATTTTAGTATATTGAGCATAATTTGGGAGGGTTTTATCTTTCATATGAGACATTTCTAAAACCAATCGATTAATTTAAAGTCAGGTTATAAGCTTTTGTTTCTACAAAATGGATAAGCGACAAGACTTTTGTCAGGGACTGTAGATCGGTAAAGCACCGTGTTACATTGCTGAAATTCAAAATCAGTATTACTCATTATTTTGTAGACATGTTTATTTTAAAAGCCATAACTGATCGTTCCAAGATTTTAAAAAAGTCAGTCATTTTCTAGTTAGGGGAAAATGCTCTTTCTATTGAGCTCCAACCATCTAGATAGTACAGATAGATACAATATGGATTTAAAAGTTATGATATTGGCTCACATGTCAAAATGATCCCCCTCAGCAGAGTTTAATTTATTTGACTTGTTTTGTTTGCTTATTGCTCTTTTATTGTTTTGCTCTTATTGGATTTCATAGTTTCAAGAGTATGCTTAAATCTGAGGGTTTGTTGTATTATTATAACATAAACATAACATGTTGTTATTGTGTATTTGTGCAGCACTTTGGAAACTGGTCTATTTATGAAATGTGATTAATAAAGTAAATTAATAAAGTGGATTGGATTGAAAAAATATTTAATTCAGTGGTAAAAAACAAAGTGGAGTCACACTGTTTGACCCTAACTAAATATTTACCTGTGTGGTTAAAATTATGTTTCAAATATGTCGTTGTGACAGGTTGGTAGGACATTTTATGTGAGTACCCATAATGCATTTCTGTAGAAGCTAATCACCCATGGCATGGACTCTTAATGACCATTCAAAGGTCAGGGGCTCATCCACTGTGCACTTTGTGTTGTTTGTAAGCAGCACAGGTGCGCTCCAAGCTGACAATCCATCAATGCCCCCCCCCGTTGTTCTGAGGAGGGGAAGTGAGTGCGGCAGAGTGGTTGTCACTGTCACGCCCAGCAGACAGTAACGATTGGTACAGTGAAGAAGCTGATGCATCTGTGTGCTAAAGACTATTAAAGACTATTACAGGCCATTACATTTGCAATCAGCAGACAGTGAGGGTATAGACTCTAATAGGTCACAATACAGTCTCTTTTGGAATGCTTCTTAATATGTAATAATAACATAGTTCAGTTGACTTCTTTCCTGAATGCAGTAAAAACTGAGATGTTTTGTAAGTGGGAGAAGTGGGAGAAGTGGTAGCAAAGCAATCGGATCCAAAGGTCAGTGTGTTTGTGATTTGTAAGGTCAACTCCCTGGAGAGAGCATTGTAAGTCAGAATGAACAATACCTCTTAAGGGGAGTGGAACCGTGAGTCAGGCCTGTGTACAGACGCCTGCTGCTGCTGCATATGAATGTGAGCTCGAGTGCCAACCTGAACTGCCTCCTCATCCTCACATGCCATTGTGAGCGTGAGCCCTTTATAAGAGAGGGATCTGCGTAACTGCACATGTGAGAGTTGTGGACATTACTTCAAAATACTGGCACATTTTCATTTTTTCTCTAACAACATTTAAACTAAAACCTAAATTAAAAATGCAAAATGACACAATTTGAAAAAGAATAATAATAAAATGTAAGTGAGCTAAAATGTTCTATATTATATTATACAGATAATCGTGAGCTTTAAGTCATGTTGTTACCTCATTCACATGTTTAAATAACCCTTCATTATTAGTCTGTGTGCAGCTCACAGTCCAAAAAGCCTCTGTTCCACCTTGTGATGTCATGAAGTGGTAGTTTTCATGTTAAACATGTGAATGAAATAAAACAAAACAAACAAAACATTATAACATAGACCAAAAATGGCATAATATAAGCTCTTTAATCATTTAATTCTTTTGATGAATTATTATTTCTTTTTTAATGAATGTATATGTTGGGGCATGTATAAAACAGCCCCATCTGTGCCTAGTTTGTTTCAAATGTATCACCATAATCAAATCAAATGACTTTAAAATGATATTGTAGACTACCACTTTGTTGTTCTTGACACACAGCTATCTTCAAACCCAAGGTTGTTTTTTCCCCCAATATCGCACCACAAGATATTCGGTTTCACCAGCAGCCAAAATCTAAATCAATATGCAACTCAACAACACACAAGTGAAAGAATATGATGCTTTTGCAAACCAGGAAGAAACATACTAAATTCACATCAAAATTCATATCACTTCCACATTATTCACCTGTATTCCCCATAGAGCTGAAGCAGTTATATATAGATGCGATCTGTCAGCGAGAGTGTGAGAGCAGAGGACTGGACCAGGGTTAACGGACCTGACTATGGCCTGTATGATTCACACTCCACTGGGTTAAGGATTGGTACACACGCAGCAGAGCAAAACTCCTCCAGGCTGTGGCCAGATTGTGTGCACGCATGTTTTGTTCCTGTATTTGCATATGTCAGAATTGTATGCATATTTGATTTGGAATGCATGGAAAAGCTCATAAAGTCTGACTAGATAATATAAACAGAGCAGAAGTTTCAATGAGGTGTGTTGAATTTTTGTAGGACAGCTTTAAAAGCGCACTGCGCAACTTTCAAGTCGGGGGTCTACCACCACGAAGATGCTAATGCTTTGCCGGTAATGTTCCACTATGTGGTATTAAACTTGATGCATTCATCCAATTAGGGTCTTTATTTCTGGGTGAGTGGGGTCACCTCTTCATAGCTCTCATCTGTAAATTGGCCGTGTGGTGTCTCCTTCTTGTCTCTATGGAGTGATAATGGAAGTTTAATGCCATACATTGGGTCACTGTAGGTAAAGCAATAAAATCCCCAGTATGGCATTAAACTTATCTCTTATCACATTTATTCAAATACAGGTGTTCATCAAAAATACTGGAACAAAATTACATTGGAACATTCCAGAGAAAGCAGTAACATTTGCATGTAGACAAGCTTGTGGTGAACCCTGCACTGGAAAAACATACATAGTGGCTCTGTAAACTCTCTTAAGAATCTTAATGTGTAATTTTGCATTGCCACGCCCTTCTTTGCCCACTGCCTCTCCCCTAAACCTGTCTCAGACCTGTGCATAGCTCTTTATAGCTCTATTCTTTATGATGAGGCGGCTGTATAGCGTTTTCCCTGGAGTGATGAGCTCATGTGATTTACCTGCACACAGACCAGGCCTCAGAAGCAGCCTGTAAAAATCCTTTGTACTTAAAGGCCAGTAGTAATGTATTGACCGTTGAGGAAACTCTCCAGAGAGGCATGCGGAGACAATAGCTTTCCATATGAATGCTTTGACTTCTTCCTTGTGGGATTTATGAATTGAATTTCTGTGTGCTGTGACAGAGGAGTACCAAATACAGGAGAGCCACAGAGAAGAAGTGCTTACCATGTAAAAACTGTAAGATATGACTATATGCACATGTAGCATATCTAAAAGGTGTAAGGGACAAATGAGTGGAGTTGGTGTAGGTACAGGGCTAGAAAACAGAAGGCTAGGCTGCGGCTCTCTGGGAGGTAGGGAAACAGTAAAAAGCACAAAAACTGCAGAGCTATGGTTGGTGTTTTATATTGAAAAGTGAAAAATATATATATACAATATTTATAATATTTACAATGATCTTCAGATTTCCTCAAGTTTGGTTAATACATGTGAAACAATATGAAATAGTAGTGGTGAATAAGTCACTTTGTTTGTGTCCTTATCATTGTCCAAAAACCAAAAGGTGAAATTTAATGTCCGCACTTCGTGTTGAAGTGTTCATATAGTCTTTTAGGGTGTGTGTGCGTGTAATTGTCCAAACGCGGGTTGAGTAGGTATAATGCGGGAGCGGACTGGCTGCAACAGCCCCTACCCGACCGTAGAAGCTGTTTGAAGTGTCTTTAGTTGTAGGCAAAGTTCCTGGGTTCAGCTCGCCATCGGGATGGCTTTCTCAACCAGAATCACCTGGCCTGTGGTAAATAATCTGTCTTAATTAAATACAGTTCGGGCTGATTAGCTATTAACCATAGCTATCGGTAACTCTGTGATTAATAGTGCATCTGCTAGCTAGCTTAATTCATAATGTACAGTAGTTCAGTCCACACAATAAGTAAAATGACATTTCAATACATGAACAATAAATGATATTAGCATACCAATAGCCTGCAATACATGAACAAGTTAAATGGTCACATTTTTCTATAGCACTTCTCTACCTTCAAGGCACTCAAAGCACTTTACAACAAGGAACTCACTCAGTGTACGCAGACACTGTGGGCAAGGTGGGTTAAGTGTCTTGCCCAAGGACACAACGACAGCATTCATCTGTGGGAGCTGGAATCACACCAGCCAACCTGTGGGTCAGTGGATCTGACCGCTCAACCTGTGATCTTTATGTTGAGAGCTGGATTCGAACCGCCAACCTTTAGATCAGTGGGCGAATGCTCTACCAACTGAGCTACTGCCGCCCCCGGTTAGTGGTGGAGGCTATTGGCATGCTAGCGGCAACAAACAAGACAGACAGACTCACCAATTTATTTGTGCTATCATTTAATTCGGTCTTTTCGGCATCAGATATTAGCGGTAAGGGCTCCTGAAACGTTGCATAAATAAGCGTAAGTTTGCGAACAACCAATGTTATATAATCAGAAAATTCGTGATGGTAGCTCCATACCTGTGCAGCCGTCCTGTCTCGCCTCACTCCCGGGTGTGTATGGAGGGAGGGGAGCAGGTGACTTATGGAAAGCGCGAGCGTGCACGTGACGCGTTTAGTGACCCGTCGCCGTTGGAATATTCGCTATTGACCAAATTTGTATATATTAACCTGGGTTACACACACATTATTCCTGTGATGTGGCAGTAGTGCTGTTACTTTTCCTTTAAAGAAGACATATTCTGCCTGGGCCTACTATACTGTTATAATCTATGACACTCATTGATCACTCATCATCATTATGTTATAGTGTGCATTTTTATAAGCAACGGCTTAATTTAAGAAGCAAGTTTGCCTACTTCTGCATTAGAAAACTGCAGTACCCAACAGGAGCTGACATCGTTGTAAAGGTCATTACAACAAAGAGTCGTGCAGGTGTCGGCATCTCCGATGGATGGTTGCAAAAAATGGCCAAGCAATGCTGCCGATAAACAAAGTAAGTACAGAGACGTGGGCGTATACCGTTGTTAAAGAAGTGATTAAAGATTGCTCAAACATGCACAAATCACTCCAAAAACAACTTCAAGTGAGTAAATGATGTATGTGTATGTGTATGTGTATGTGAATGTGTATGTGAGAGAGAGAGAGAGAGAGAGAGAGAGAGAGAGAGAGAGAGAGAGAGAGAGAGACTTCTCATCCACTGACTTCCCTTGTCACCCAGTGTGGCATTACAGACTAATTTGAACTTTTATTTGTATATTTGTAAGTAATACTACCTTGGGTTCTGGCATGAGGTTAAACATTATGTTCTGCTCTTCACCATGTTTATCATACCATAAGTATATGACTACTGATAGCCACAATGGTGATCTGCTACATATACTGAAAACATACAGAAAATCCTTGTTTCAACTTTGTGTGACCACTTAGTAAAATATCCATGCTGTCTAATACATTCCACCCACTGACAGGCACCATGATGAAGACATAATGTGCCATTCACTTCTGCTGTCAGTTTGTCATATGACCATAAAGCTATCATGTAAGATATGCATATTGTATAACATGCTGTGCACCATCTCCAACCTCTGTCACATAGTTTATGTAAATGTTACAACAATGTTGAAGAGGCCTGTGAATATATTCCCAGTGTGGTAAAACTCTGAAGTAATATGTATCAAAATAAACCATAAAATATGGCAGTATTGACAGTAGAGAAGGTAGGGGAGGGGCTGTGTAAATTTACAGTCCCAGTGTGGCTGTGGTATCCGTCACAGAAGCTGTAACAGATGACTGGTCCCTGGCAGTGACACAGGGCTGGAGCGCAGGCCTGATTGAGTTGTGATCAGCCCACAGACCACTGCTGCAGCCAAGCAACGCTAAGTACTCCACATGACATTGGACCAGTGCAGTAAATCCATGGGCTAGGAGGCAAAAGCACTCCACCCTGTACACCTCATCTTCTCCTGCTCTGGTCTGAGTATCTGCTCTGTCTTCTAATCAGGACACTTGATATCTGAGTTTCAGTTTCCTTCGGTTCTAATATTGTGCTGTTGCTATAATTAGCCACTTGTAACAACTAGTCAACTGCATGTTTGTTTAATGATAACCCAGGAAATGATAGCAGCCATAAATACATGATTATTGGCTGCACAACATCACTGATATTTTATGTTTCTCTTTTCAAGTTTTATATTAGAATCCACACATCCTGATAAAAACTCAAAGCTTTTTTGGGCAATCTTTAATGGCTTATTTTCGTGGTGCCAACATATCTGTCATTTGTTAACTTAGTGACTAAGGTTTGGTTACAGTTTGAGTGGTTGCATTTCATCCAAATGTAAGCTCTCATGTGTGAGTAATCTGTAGTTGTCTAAATGGTTTCATCACATCCCCTGTCTTGTTGCACACGGCCTGGCTTTGGCCTCACTTGTTTTATTTGTGTAATACGTGTTTTGGCCTTGGTCCAGAGCAGCAGCGTTCAGAAATAATAGGATTATGAGTGCACCCTAACTTCATCACTTGTGCCGCAGAGCCGGGGGAGAGATAAATTGATGATGTGATATAAAGTCCGGTATGACATAGAGTAATATTATGGAGAAACAAATCCTGTTTATTCGAGTCATTACTACACTATTGATGCTTCTCTATTCTGTTCAATACTGCAATTACAGAATAAAGTATATGCAAATGAAAGAGAGTACACAAATATCACAAATAAGTTCACTGGTCAGCGTAATATTGCATATGCATGACCAGTGGCCCCCTCTTTTCTACATCACTTGAGTAAAAAACTCAATAATAGTACTAGATAGTACTACTACAGTACTGCAAAACAGGATTACTCAAACATGCATCAACCACTCAAATGAAAACTTTGTTTAGAGAGTATATCATTATTATCTGTTTCCAAATAAAATTAAATAAAATAATAATATGATCCTTGCCCTCCTCATTTAAGTGAGATGTCTGTTGTTCTCTGATGTGACAGTGACTTTGAAGTGGAGGCGATCTGACATTTGGGTTTGGACACAGAGCTGGGCCTGTGGCTGATGCAGTCCTGGTACAGCTCCTCCCTTCCTATGCTCCTGTGTGTGGTGCATGTGTGTGTGTGTGTGTGTGTGTGTGTGTGTGTGCTTTTGTTTGTGCGTCAGGAGTGATCTGTGCGCTGCAGCAACCTCACCACAATACACAATGTTTCCTGCAGTTTGGTGTTCAGACAGACAGCACAGGGAGTAATGGGGGAAGTGGAGAATAGCAGAAAAACACAACAATAGAGGAAAGAAAAACAATGCTTAAATGTTATTATTATTTAAAGAGAACATATTACGTAAAAATCATTTTTTAGAGGTTTTAGCCATGTTAAAATGGAGATCCCTGATTTGTGTGTGTAATTATATATACACACACACATACACACACACACACACACACATATATATATATATATAAATGCATACTCTGTCCAAATATGTCTAGTTATTTTTAAAGGTGATTGTGATTTTAAAAAATTAATTAATTATTTAAAAAAAAAAAACATTTTGTGTATTATTAAATCAACATTTTAGCATAAAAAACAAAACAGAGTGGTTCACATTTTTGATTCATTGAAAAAAATTTTAAGATAACATTCCATGAGGAATGTTATCTTAAACATTTTGCATATTATCTTAAACGTTTTGCACATTTACCAGACATATCTTTCTAAATGGTTTAATCTCACAGAAAAACACATAGAGTAGACAAAAATGTTAAGATCTTGCTCTTTCTAAGAACCACTGATGCCTTATGCATATGTAGCAGCCCAGGCATGAAATCAGATATACCTGGGAAGCACTCTGATTTATTCTGTGTTTTGAATACAGTTCCCAGTATGTATATGCGTCTGTGTTATATGACATATACATTTCAGAAGAGCTGCACACAGCATTTACATGGAAACTGACTATTCCTCATGGGATTCCATGAATACATGTACTGAAATAAAAATATATATCTAAATACAGTATATACTCTGTAAATTGATGTCTTATCCATTTTTGTATGTTGTGGGATTCCATAGCAGGTTAGCAGCAAAATATGTGGAAAGATATACATTCTGAGGATTTTGAACTGGATGCCCTTCGCAACACAACTCTATCACATTTACAGCTCTGGAGCTTGGGTCTAGCACATATTGCACAGTGGTTTGCTTTGACTCAAGTTACTTTTGATGTAAAATAAATTGGAGCTAGTTGTTTGTCTGGAGTGTTGGAAATGATTGGATAAAAATAAAGGAAAAAGCGTATTTTAAAATCACTCTGTCCCTCTGTGTGGCCGGCAGCTGCTCTCGCCTTAATCACAGCTCCAACACAAAACACTTTTTCGTTGTGTTGGTCATTCATTTTGTGGGAGTTCACTCGCACCCACCAAAGCAAAAATCAATACAGTCTTTGCAGAACTCAGTGGGTGGACTTAAGACGGCTGTTTCAGGTTTTTCTTATTGGAAACAGAACTTGGGATAATAAATAGGAAATTATGTGAATAATGAAATACAATGGACCTCTACCAAGGCTTTTGTTCTATCTCGCAATGAATGAAAGAGATAAAGCACACATTTTTATCTGTGTCTGAAATCATTTAAGCCACTGTGATTTTGTACTTAAATACATTAAAAAGAACTAGTTCATTTTAAACTAAAATTTTGCTGTGACCTAAACTTATTCCTCACTTTCATGTTCACACATATAAAACATGTTTCACAACTTTCAGACCCCATCTTACAACACTTACCATGCTGACATACTACTTCCTGGTTCACAGAGAATAAAAACACTTTATTCATTCATTCATTTGAACCCTAAGGGCTGTTTTATATTGGGTAACAGATTTTACATTATGGGTTCAGCCAGCTTAAATAGTTAAGATTTGTTGGTAGTTATACATTACTTAAAATACAAAAGATAATGTTAATCTATTTAATTTTAGAGTAGTATTGCGCATGTCATTTGAAAACATTCATATGGATGAGAAAGATGCGGTGAAATGCAGTTGTGGCTCATTAAGGGTGACCTCTGCAGGGAGCAGTGCAGAGTGTATGCTGTAATGAGACCTGCAGGAGGAGGGGACAGGATCAGGACACTACATGTCCCACTCAAAGGACACGACAGACTCAAGGCTCACCGCCGACCAGGAGGAGCGCTGTGACACCAACATGACAGGAGCTGCTATATTTGTGAGATCAGCAGGCTACAGAAAATGTTCAATATTAGAAATACAATCAATCAATTAAAGGTACATTCTGAATAATAATACATAAAGATATTTGTTTCTGTCCCCAGCCTGGACAAACACATGCGTTAAAGAGAAAAGATATCAACATGGCAATAGCAGCATGCTTTCCATAATGTTTTTATTTTTATGTTAATTATGTTTAACTTCACATATGAATGATAAACATAACATAAATTGAATAATCAGGGGCACAGTGCTCGTCAAAGTGTTTCAATTGGATTTCATTCTTTTCTTTAACACTTAACTCAGTATTGATGTACTGGTAAATGGTCACAATTTTCGTGAAGGAACCACTCGTCCATCACACACACATTCATACATCAGTGTACACAGACACTCACATTCACAAACTCGGCAATCGATAATGGTAAACCCTCCACAGGAAACGTTCTGAGGTAGGGTATGTAGCAATCCCTCAGCTTCTTTCTTTATTCACAGTCCATTAAACATGCCACTTCCCTCATAACGAACCAAAAAGCACCAGAGAGCACTCACTGACTTCACACATCCTCTTTGACTCTTTGGCTCTGACAACTGGAGCTTTTGCATAGATACCAATCACCTTCCATCACAGCAGTCTGTAATATTCTCCAGTAGATTCCATGGAAGGATCACGGTCAGAGCCAAGGCTCCTGTAACCCAATGACACACCCTGATTGCTGCAGACAGTGCTGCTTTGTGACTGGTCAAAACTGCAACCAGAAGCAGACAGGGTCATTGTCTGGATGTTGACACCTAGAAGACACCAACCTCCTCAGTGACACAAATGAAAGCAAAGAAAGCATAAAAGAAATCTTAAAAACATAAATTAATAAAATACATGTGTCAATAAAATTGATATTTTTTATCAGAAAATATACAGTCATTTAGAAATCAGCAACTATTACTGCAGCAGAGCACCAGAGGATACCGCAGTATTTCCCATATAAAGCTTAAATTAATTTGCATATTCTTCACCTGGTAGCTGTAATTATGTTGATTTTGTAAAATGCTATTTGCAAATGACTATATTATAAAGTAACATGTTTGTTGGGCTTAAAAGAGTCACTAAATGAAGACCATGTAAGACTGTGTAAGACTTCATTTCATGTGCTGTATTCTGTATTTTGGTGACCCTGCACCACCTTCCCGGCACTTTGTGCAGAAAAGTGTTTTTATTTCCAATATGCAGAGCTAAAGAAGACCCAGCAGCAGCCGGTCTAGTGTCTATCGTTTCTATAAATCTGAGAGGAGCAGACAAATTCACAGCTCTGTGTGGCAGCTTTGATGGATGCAGCAGAGGAAGCAGAGAGCACTCAGGTCCTTCACTGAGTCCTCTAACACATGGGCCATAACATAGTGCCGACACAGCAATCAGATGTGCAAAAACACTTACACATAAATGTGTCCATAAAGCCACAACAAGACAGTTATGTAGGGCATAAATATGGAGCTAAGTACAGCCCACAGCCCAACAACAAATAATGAGACTACAAGCCACTGTAAGTGCAATCATACAGGACTTGTTGTACAGTATGGGCATCCAAACAAATGAATGTATGCAAATATAAACAAACGACTTCAACTCTATTTTGCATAAACATTGAGGTTTGTACTTTTTTACTCCAATGGTCCTGCCTAAATTGTTTAATTTTTGATAGACTCTGATGACTCTGGTGAAGATAAACAGATGAAGATGGACAGGGGAGAAGTTTTTGGTTCACTTTCATTTTATGATTATATTAGTGCCTGGCAACAAGACCAGCGGCAATCACTGCAGCCCAACTCATCACCCCCAACAATGACTCACCAATAAGTGGCAGCTTATAGGGCAGCTTTGGAAGTGAAATGATACCAATGAAATTATCCCCTGCCCCACAGGCATACCGACCTGCGATAAACTAA
Source organism: Boleophthalmus pectinirostris (assembly GCF_026225935.1). NCBI lineage: Eukaryota > Metazoa > Chordata > Actinopteri > Gobiiformes > Gobiidae > Boleophthalmus > Boleophthalmus pectinirostris. Next base: position 20,350,596 of record NW_026571190.1, on the reverse strand, counting down.
TGGAAATCAATCCAAGGCCCTCATTAAGGCCATAATCAAGTATGTCGGCTGAAGTTGCATTGATTGGAAAACACTTTGAGTGACAGCCGTACTAACCTCAGGGGCAATACACACAGAGTCATAGTCTGCAAGCTCAGTCTCAAACAATAGCTTTTCCTATAGTTTACCTGCAAATACAAACCAAATAACACAGAAGTTACTTGTTGACACATATATGATACACACAATTATGTCATTGCTCTACCTCAAATGTTCCACAATGACATTAAACAGATTTTCTTGCATTTATTTATTACAGGTTGTTTTATTGCTCCAAAATACCTAGAAAAACAGGCCTTCCAACTGTGTCTCTCCACGGATCTGACCAGTAACTTGGCCTGATATGGTCTCCATAATAATAAAAAGGTTTAATTCCATATTGTGAAACATTTCAGACAAATGGAAAAAACACAGGTGGCTGACTCTGCACCAGGAAATTTACACAATGCACCTTTAATTTTGTACATTTTATTTAGATTGGCTGATCTGATCCTGTTGAAAATTTCAGATGAATACTGCTCCAAGTTCGAAAATATGAAATGTGACATATTTAAATTATAAATGAGATTTACTTAAGTGGATTTTTGTGATTTTAACTTGTGTATTACTTTGCTCCTGTATCTGTATTTTCTCCCCTGCTCAAACCACATGCAAAGGAATGACGGTGTACCTGCGTTATCATGGCTCTTTCTGCCCTTGCCGCTGCCTGTGCTTCTGCCCCTGTCTCTGCCCGTGCCTCTGCCCGTGCCTCTGCCCCTGCCTTTGCCCCTGCCTCTGCCCCTGCATCTGCCTCTGCTTCTGCCTCTGCCTTTGGCCCTACTTCTGCCTCTGTATCCGCCCCTCTCTCTGCCCTGCTGGGTACTGTCAGAATAGTCTTATTAAAGGCCTCATTGTTGTGGCTCCCCAGGTCCCAGAGCAGAGGGGGGCTTGGCACAGACACACATCCCCTCTTCGCTGTGGGCTGTCTCTGAGTTCAGAAGTCAAATGGAGAATTTAAGTCAAGTTAACATTATGCTACTGAAATTATGGTACTAAACTCTTAACCTGTTATCCTGCTGTATGACGACGGGAAGGTTAGTCTCTGTGTGTAGGTGGCTCTAACAAATAAAACAACTTTAAAAACAGCATTCTCAATGGAACCTGGGATGCTCTGAACTTCATAGTGAGGACACATCATATCATAGAGACATTTTTTAAGTATTATTGCCTTATTGTTTTATTGTCTTCCTTTGTGTGGATATAGCACCCCAAAGTAAAGATCTTATTGCACTTATTTATAACTGGCCTGAGAAACAAGGCACAAAATGTAATCATAAACCACTCAGGCAAATGTGAATCAACATTACATTATTATTAAATCCATATTTGATTTCATATCTGGGGACATCGATAGGTAATGTTTAAGAAAATACACAATTTGCTCCTCCTTTTGCTATTGTTCATGACAACCACTATCTTGTGCTTTCTTCATAGTCCTGCCATCTTATCAAACAGAGAGCCAAAGCTGATCTGCTGTAAGTAAAGTGGACATTTCAGATAAGAAGATGTATAGGTGGGTGTGGAATAGTGAAAGGCTTTGTAGTGTCAGCCTGTCCGTCCGTGTGACAGGCTCCCCTCCTGAGTGCCTTCAGCGTGTTGTGTGTGTATATGGGTGTATGTGTGTGTATGTGCCTCTATGTGTGAGTGAGGATGTGTAGGTTTGGTGTAGGGGGAGTCCTGATGGCAGCAGAATAACAGCTCACCAGGGAAATCACTGTCAGAGAGCAGGAGACGCGTGGCAGCCCTGACCCCAGAGGATGACCACTCAGATTAGTGTGGGCCGCTTGTGGTGCTACTCCGCTGTGGAGCGTCTGGGTACAGGGACATGTGGGTGACAGCGCTGCCCTTCAGCTCCTGGCATCTATTACTGCGTTACCATTTACATAAGCAGACTTTTCATTTGATTTGTCATGCTGGGCGAGTCATAGTTACAATGGCACCATACTGCTATCCTATTCGGCAGAAGTTATTCAACAGCCAATTGGAGTGCTCATGTGAGTGAACAGAATGCAATCTGTAACATAGTTTATCACTTTCTCCCTTAATGCGCTAAAAATTATATATTGGAATTGACCAAATCTGACACTTGTGGGCTTTTGGTATAGAGTGCTCATATGATTTTAATATTTTTGCCATGTTCATGTAAACTATTTTCCATTAAAGAGTTTGATTTACTATATACTCAAGTTACTTCAAAACTGTAATGCGTTATTAATTACTTGTTACTATCATTTCAAAGTAATTTGTTACATTACAATATTACTGAATTTAAAATGTAAGACATTACACTACTATGGCAGCACTTTTAAGTTAGTCTCACCAAAATAACTGTCGCTGATTGTCAAATAACAATCAGCTAGCAAAGATGCCGAACTTTTGCACCATATATAGACTGAACCAGGACTAAACCAGGACAGAACCAAGGACTGACCCAAGGACTGAACGAGGAGGACTGAACCAGAACTGAACCAAAGCTGACCCAGGACTGAATCAGAAAAAAAACAGGACTAAACCAGAACTGAACCAGAAGTAAACCAGGACTAAACCAGGTCTAAACCAGGACTGAACCGAGGACTGAACCAGGGGGACTGAACCAGGTCTAAACCAGGACTAAACCAGAGCTGAACCAGGACTAAAGCAGGTTTAAACCAGGACTAAACCAAAACTGAAACAGGACTAAACCAGGTATAAACCAAGACTGAACCAGAACTAAACCAGGAACAAACAAGGACTAATCTTGGACTAGGAATTGGAATCTAGGAGCACCCCTGAGAGAACTCCAAGTCCATGGAGCAGGGTGTTCACAAAGCGTGATCGGGCTTCAGCTGCGATTAGCCCCGTGGAGTGCGGAGCTCTGCGCTGGTCCTTTCACCCACGGTTACCCGACGGTCTCCGTGGGTGCACCTCAGGGCCCGTCCCGACACTCAGAACCGTAACGATGACATTTCGCCACTGCTGATATTGCAGTGATTTTAGTGAATTTGTATGGAGAAAAACCCAACACATCAATCCAGGTTAAAAATGCATTGTAATGGGCCTGACTGACACTTGTACCGAGTATATTACCATTTTTCCCCTGTAATGTCTTACAATACTGTGTAACAGAAAAAAGCAATGCATTACAGTAAGTCGTTACTGGGAGTAACGCGTTACTCTCAGCACTGCTCATGGACACACCTTACAAGGGAAAATTATAATTCTTGTGTAACTCAGTGGCGGCTGGTGGTATAATTTTTTGGGGGGCGCCAAGGCCAAAATTTAAAATATATATTATTAATATATGTATTATATATAGGCTATATACTATAGTATTATAGCGAAACAGAAACAGGCAGTAATTTTGGTCACTACTGGCCGAACTATCAGCGCACAAGGCACAGCCAAGCGCAGTTTTACTCAAGTTTACCCAACTTTACGCAGCAGCACAACCTGATCCACCGCTCACGGCCAGCCCCAACAACACAACGTAACACGGCGCTCGCAACCATTCCCAACAACGTCAGCAAAACTATGGACATGAACACACGGCAGAACAACCGGAGCAGCTCCAACGCACTCAGCAGCTCATTTACGCATATTTAACTATTACACTATAACAGTATTTACCTGTGAGGCTCCGTCATCAGATTTGCCCAAAACTAATGAAAACAAGCCTCTTACCTTCTCCAGAGGACTGAAGCAGAGTATTTCCTCTATCCATTGCCCCACTTGTTGTCTCCAAAAGTGTATTGTCCACTACAAAGAGATAAAACTGGTCCAAATCCCGGTCCAGTCAGGTCCGTGACGCGAGCCGAATGCACGAACTGATTGTAAAATTGCCTTGATCTCACTTCCCACTTAAATCTGAAAGTCACACCAGTCCATATTAACACCAGGGCACCAGGTGGATTTAAGCGCTACGCCCAGTGAAACTTTTACACCGAGAAACAAGCGGGTAAAGGCGGATAGAGCAGCGAGCGACTGTCCCGGCTCCGGCAGCGACTGTCCCGGACTCCGGCAGAGAGTGGGTCCTGGGTCCCGGCGGCGGGTCTCTCCTCTCGCTTTACTGTGAACAGGTTTAAGTTAAAGTCGCTAGCCGCTATTAGCCAGTGTGCTAATCAGAATAAGAGCCGTAGTAGTATCTCACCAGAAGCACTGATTCGAGTTTAATGCTTCTTTTCTTACTCCCTTAAACTGTTCCTCGGACGTACTTGTACGAACTCCCCATAAATGTACAGCACACAGCTCTGTTGTTATCATCCTTGGCGCCTGTAGCAGTAACATGTCGTCAGTGCAGAGTCGGGGCTGAGTGACAGAGTGAGCAGCTGAACCACAACAGGTAAAGATGTGTGTTCATGTTTATTCAGACCAATCATTTGATTTCAGGGCGCTCCGACCCTGCGCCCCAAAGACGTATTTTAGCGCTAATGTAAAGTAATGAGCAAACGCAACGTCATGACGTCAATTTTTTTCAAAACTTTAGACTCTTCCATAGAAACTCCATTAGATCGCACCGACTCACTGCTCTCAAATTCCAAACACATGACTCAAATTTGCAAATAAATGACCACATTTAACGTGATAAAAATATGTCTATGCAGATACACGTTCAATTTTAAACTAAATATTAAACATATAGGCTAATACAAAATAACGACTTTATTATTTTATTATTTTATTTTTTATTTTATTTAGGTCAAGTTAGGGAGAGCGGTGCTCTTGCGCCCCTATTGACCAGCCGCCACTGGTTGGTTAAGTTAGACTTAATCTAAGATGACCAGAAAAAGATGACTTGGTTGGAACTGCAACAGGTAAGACGTCTTGTATAAACAAATCTCTCACATATAAAATTATAGTCATAAGCTTGCATTAACCAGCAGTTTTACAGTCTCACTCTCAATTTGTATGGTTGAAAATCAGACACGTAAACAGGACCATGAATGTATTTTATTCATCACAGGCTCATGAAAGTTAGTTGTTTAAATCACTTTTGTACCTTTAAACATTTTTTGTCTGTGATCGCTAATGTGAGCGTTGTGTCACCATGACAACTGCTGAACATTCCGCCAATAAAGATGCATGTAGAACACCCCCAGTGTGATGTCACTGCAAAGTATTGATACAAACAGAGAATACAAATTTGAATGTAGTTTGTAGTTTGAGCATGCAGCCAGAGCACTGCACCTGAATGTTCATGGAGGAGGTGTCAAATGGCCTCTGCAGCACTAACTCTCTCTCTCACTGCACTGTTACAGATACTGCTCTACCCTCTGTGTTTGTGTGTCTATGCACTCCAACTGGCACCAACGCTCTATACATTTTGTTACCAAGTAAATTAAAAAAAGTGAAATATTACCATAACAGCCAGTTGATGCTTTGCCATCACATCATACTGGGGGTGTTCTACATGTGTCTGTATTGGTGGAATGTTCAGTAGTTACCATTGTGGCACAGTGCTAACATTATTAGCAAACAGACAAAAAAGTTTTAACATTGTCTGAAAACTCATGAATAAATACAGAATACATAGACATGCATGTTTATGTACAGACGGAGACACTAGAGCGGTTTTCATCAGAATGCCCCTGTTGTGTGATATGTCAGTAACCCCCCACAGAGCCCTCTTCAGCTCTGTGTCCGCAGGGCGCTGATTGTGATGGTGCACTCCACCTCTTTTACACTCAGCTCCCTCTATCTGGACTCTCCTCCCTCTGGACAGTTCGCCCTGCTGCCCAAGGGCCACATCACATTCTCTTCTACCTCTGGACCAATGGAAATACACAATTTTACCAGGAAACACCATATTTGTCCTTTTGGCTGCATGAACAATTGCACATGCATTTTTTTTGATGGCTAAAAACCCTGTATGATCAGATCAGGGAATGCATTTTCAGATATAATTTTCAGAAATCAATTTAACCCAGCCACAAACAAGCTAATAGCTGCAGACTGAGGGGGGACAGCATCAATCTAAGCAAAATGAAAAGCTGAAAAGTCTCATTTGATGTTTTGTTTTGCCATAAAAACAAGCTGAAGTCATCTTTGCTGATATAGCTGTCAGGACCTGCATCTGTATATTTAGCACTTTACTATAACGCTGTTTAACATAATGTACACACAGCTGCCATAGCAACAGCCTCCTCATGAGAACCATAAACTCCACATGTTCTTTTCATGTGCTAACTGGGAAATATGTTTGACTTTATGGACTCCATCTTCTCCTCCCTCTGAGAGTAGCAGAGCACCAGTGCTGTCGATCCGCTCTGAGTTAGGAGTGAGCTAGTCCCAAAGGCGAGGCAGACAATAGCCAAACCTCTTATCTCTCCACTAGAGGGAAATACCCATAAAAGGTTAACAAAAGTCATCACTTAGCCTCTCTCATAGTCTATTTATCATGTTAAGATGATTACGTAATGGGAGTTATCTATCACCGAGAGCACAGATAGGGCAAGTGAGTCAGAAGAAATAGATTTTACACATTGCATTGTTGATATAATATTTTAGTTTAGACATATTGCAATTTATGTATGTATTTCATGGTCTTTCAAAGGTCAGTTAATGTACATGGAGATGGATGTATTGTGCTTCTATGTGCTGCATGGTTACACAAGGGAAATTATAGTTTTTGTTAATTTGGCCACTAAAGGTTGGTCACTTTATAGAACAATTTATTAGGAAATTCTTTGATTGATGAATGAATGCATCATAAAACAAAATGGTCACTTATTAGCATAAAATCTGAGATCTATTAATACTATAACTATACTCTAATACTAAGCTGCTCTGATAGTGAAACTGATGAAGGCTAAAGGATCACAAAAGTCATTTGTGAAGAAGAAGAAGAAGAAGAAGAAGAACTGTATTAAAAAACAAAAAAATGCCAGGTAAAAGTAATAGGATCTTAAACCACTTACTTGTAGAGTATATGTAGACATGCATGTTTATGTACAGACGGAGACACTGGAGCAGTTTTCATCAGAGTGCCCCTGTTGTGTGACATGTCAGTAACCCCCCATAGAGCCCTCTTCAGCCCTGTGTCCACGGGGCGCTGATTGTGATGGTGCACTCCTCTTTTATACTCTCAGCTCCCTCTGTCTGGACTCTCCTCCCTCTGGACGGTCCACCCTGCTGCTCAAGGGCCTGTCACATTCTTCCTCTACCTTTGGACCAATTTAAATACACAATTTTGTCAGGAAACACCATATTTGTCCTTTTGGCTGCATGAACAATTAGACAATAATATGCAAAGTGAAGAGATTTATCATGATTTTAAAGTATAGGAAACGAAAATTGCTATTCCCCATTATATAACTTTTTTCAGTGGAGTAACCACCACCTGCTGTTTCCATAGATACTTTCTTACTTTGTGTAGAATATTCCACAGTATGACATTAAACTAATGTTTAGTATTTTGGATGAAAGCACATAAATAAATGCCACAGGCTGTCTGTTCATAAAATAAATAAATTAATTAAACAAAATAATAAATTGCTACATTAACCAATCTGCAAAATAATCATTAGTTGCAGCCATAATGTATTTTTCAGTGATATAAAATCTTGGGTAGTGGATTCCCCACCAGAAATGTGACTCAAATATAGTTATATCATTAAATATTCATTGTTTTTGATCAGTTTGAAGATATAGATATAGAAGATTCTGTTTTTAAGAGGGTATTTTGACAGCTGGGATGAAATTTTTAGAGGAAGTTTGATTTTTGCCTTCACTGACTGACTGCTACTTTCCAACCCAAAGCTGCTGTTTCTTTCTTCCTCTCCACAACCCTCCCCTGGGTTGTTTGCCTGATTGATATAAAATGCATTGCTCTTGAATCTTTAATTCTCATTAAACGACACTGTTCAGGGCCTGAACAGTGGCAAGCAAATTTTAAATTGCCATCAATTATGTGCACAGACCTCTCATTAGACATTCTGGCCACACGTCGGTGCCTCTGCTGCTGGTACTGCTGTTTCGGTCCCCAACAGGACACTGGCACTCTGCCCCCGCTAATAAGGAGAAAGTGCACAGTCATACAGAGCAGAGCTACACTATATAGGCTTTCTAACATTTCTCACTCACATAAATGGATTCACTTTATTACAACTGGGGCACTGCACCACATTTTGAACAGCACATTGAAAATATTTACATTAATAAATTGATAATAAATTGATAAATAAACTGATCTATCATTTATCCTATCATAAACAATCCTTAGTTTTGTTGTAGTAAAAGTATGTAATATGTTTCTAGAATCAAATTTGGGACTATTTATGATTCATCAAAGACTCACTCTTTGACTATCCACAACACCTGAGAAGAACATGGGAGAAATGTAATGAATATCATGTTTTAGGCAGGGATTCTCAAACATTTCACACCAAGTACCACCACAAGTCATATTTGGCCTTTCGAGTGCCACCAGACCTAAATCCAAACTAAATCAAGTCTAAATTAAGACTAAATTGGGACTAAGGCCTATATGACTAAATCATGGATGTGGTAGATCTAAGTAATGATTAACATTGTGTAGCTGAAACAAATACTCAAACTTCAGTGGCTCTGTGTACTACCAGTGGCAGTTTGTTTTAGACTGTACCCCAATTCACTGGATTTGGTGACAACTAGTGCTATAATTGAACCAAACCAAATCACAAAACACTATGCTGAATTGTACAAGTGCTCGTGTGTGTTGAGCTGTTGCTAATCTAAAGGCGTCTTACAAATTCTTCTATTTAAAGTTCTGGGGCTGTTGAAGTGACTGCAGCTGGAGGGCCCTTTTGTGCACAGCAGCTCAGAGCAGTTGTTGCCCCCTCCAGCACAGCCCTCCAGGAGACTGTGTGAGCTAAGTGAGGCTGACACACATCAGCACACACTCAGCTGAGTATCACTGTTAACTCTGCTAACAGTACAGCGCTCAGGCCCTGGTTTACAAAGGCTCGCTCTGGTGTGGTGGGCTGTGAGGGGCCACGCGGTCAAATCTGAACAGACAGATGATTTACTCAACCTGGGGCTCATACTGTGATTCGCTTCAGGATTTTGACCACTGCCTGTCTGCTGCTGTTTGGATCACTGATGGACAAGCCTACGCTATATTGTAGTTACCTATGTATTTTTGTATTAAAAATTTACTATTAAGTAACTTTTCAGGTGGAGGGTCCAACACTTGCTTGTTATACAGAAGTCATTGCTTTTGCTGAGTTTTTTTCACAGTATGGCACTGAAGTTATCTATCTCGATGGAGACAAGCAAGTCAGGTCAGATCTGTGGAGAAGCAACCCCACTCACACAAATAAAACATCTCAAGCTCTTCACCATAAAAGTTACCTAGTGCATATTTAATTCTATAAAAACATTAGAAGTCTCATTACAGAAGTGCAGTAGGGCAGATGTAGCCTAGTTGATAAAAGGGTTCGCCCCCTAACGCAAAAGTTAGAGCCCAGCCCAGCACTGCATGTTGCTGAGTCCTTGGGCATGACATGTAATCATCTTATCTTTACTGTCTGTGTGGGTCAATGGTCCAATATAAATTTTTGCCATTTGAGTTTAAATTAAAACTATTATTGATAAATAGAAGTGATATTTCAGTTTTTTGTATCCTACTAGGATTCAGCAATATGTGTAGCAGTAAAGATAGATGTAGTCTTAAGCTTTTTAAAAAATGTTTTTACACTCTTTTGAGGAACAACCATTATTACTTCAAAAATATCCTAATGCTGGTCACTTTTGTAATGTTCTATGTGACTTGCATGTATCACCACCTCTTCTGTGTATATATACTTTGACAGTAATTGTGCTGGACGTGACTTGATTACCCCACACTGCGATTCCAGTTTGATATGAGATCTAAACTGATGCATGAAGTCTTGCACCATATAGGCCCTTTTCACACCCCCTCTCTCATATAGAAACATGGGCAGAGTGGCAGTAAGTACACTCTGATGGATGCCCTGGCCCTCACCACAAGCAGCAGCATTTTATGTATGGAGGAAGTGGAGCAAATGGTCTCTTTTTACCAGTGCAGGTGCTGCAATAAATCTCTCCCCCGGTGGCCATTTTAAGAGCAGATTGGCCCGCTTCTGCAAACCCTCCAGCCTTTGCTCTTGATGGGAGAACTTATGCCAGTGCATTTGAAATTTTAAATTTAACACTGCCACTGAGAGAGTTTTTCATTTTTTTTAGAATTATAAATAAAAAATATACTTTTAAAATACTTTTACATTTTTGTTTTGTTTTTTGTTTTGTTTTTATCATCAGGCTTCAAAGATTTTAAATAGTTAATGGTCACATTTTTCTTTAGCGCTTTTCCACCTTCAAGACATGCAAAGCTCAAAGCTACACCCAGGAACCACTCAGTCATTCACACACACACAGCGGGACACCAGTGTACGCAGACACTGGGGGTGAGGGAGGTTAAGTGTTTTGCCCAAGGACACAACAACAACATTCATTAGTGGAAGCTGGAATGCAAACCTGTGGGTCTGTAGATCTGACCATTCAACCAGTGATGTTTATGTCGAGAGTAGGATAAAAAAAAAAAGAATCCTAAAGTAAACAGTAAATGACCTATTCTCTATTTTTTACTGTCTGTTAAAGTCTAATGGGCAACTACAACTTACAAAAACAATAGAAACAGAAAACGGTACACTCTGGGTTATTTATTATCTGGTAGAACAATAATGTTTCTTACCTCATCATTGATCGACATAGACTTGTAATGTACCATATGTGAACCCCATTCTTTTGTTTAGACTGGACACAAGGGGAAATCAATAACCCTCCCTGACAGGTCGGTAAACTGCCTGCATCTGATATTTAGTGCTTTTAGCTTTAGCTTTAGCCTCTGTCCATAGTTACCATACCTGAGCTAACAGTTGTGCCCAGCTGAGGCTCTCCATCATCAGGCCCCAGTGCTGACAGGGCTGCTTCTTCTCGGCTCCCGCTGCTATCGGCCAACAAGATGGAGGACGGCTGGATCTTCAATCGATGAGCAGCCAAATGGGTTCAGGAAAAGGCCTTTTAGCACACACCGCTGACAATTGTGCCGAGATAAATGATTTTGTTCAAGATAAGAGGAACAATGTCCGACTGTCATGTCATCGAGAGTGATTTAGAGAGACACAGCAATCTCTCATTTGTCACAGAAACTGGAATTGGTCATCTTCTATTAGTTGGTTACTATAAAAAAACAACAACCTTGTGCTGACTGTAATTTCACAAACAGAGAATCAAAGAAAATAGCTCTTATTGTAAACAGGTAACCAAATACTCAGATCTGATTTTTTATTCTTGTGCATGTGTGTTTACATGCACAAGAAAAGTCTGATCATCAAATACACAGGCGACATGTCATTTTGCGGATTATAGTATACTAGTTGTATTTGACAGTGCTGTATTTGAACTATTAGGAATATGAAATAACTCTTTCCATCTTCATGATTTTCTCTTTCTTGACCTTTTGCCTAATTTTACCCGTCAAAACCTGTAGCTGTATATAGTCAGAAAGAAATCATTTTACTTGCATCAGATGTAACATTGATTTCAATAATATGATAACTCCAGAAATCAGATAGTGATCATATTATTTTTAGATTACATAAAGATAGACAGTGTATTTTTTCCATAACCCAGACTTGACCAAAAATGTTCAAACCAGACAAGCAAAGTTATCCCGATATTGCGTACCACCAAATAATCCAATCAATACATGTTAGAGAGTGTTTGTAAACAGTGGTGTAGGATGTCTATACCCATGACCTGGTTCAAAGTTAATCTGCATATTTATGTAGGAATCTCACTCCACTGTCACTCCAAAAGTCTCCCCTGACACTCAAGTCAGTCAACACTTGGAATAAATAGAAATATCTCCAGGAGAGTTCTTTGTTGATCACACAAACTAAGCACAGCTGGGGAGCTTGCTAACAAGAGTCTACTCTAGAGGTAGCTGTCATTTCCCGTTTAATGTAATGTGATATAATGTATTTTGAATATTGCATTTAAAAAACTTGTTCTATCACAAAAATCACTTAAATCAGAATTATAAATCAGCACAGTGATGCCAATGAACATGGGCAAGACTACAAGATTACTTATTAAAAGACCAATCAGATAGGTGCAATCCTAATATTACCCAAGGTTACTTGTTATCGGCTACAGTTTCTTGGCATAGGAATAATTCAATATGGGGCACTTAACTTTGTTTAATACTATGACACCAGTGCTACACTACGAAGCCTTATCTTTAGATGTATGGCTTGGAATATTGTATTGTAACTATTATCTTTCAATAAATTCAAAAATACAGTTTCTTTTGCTCATTATTTATTGTCATGCATTTGTACATTTTGTTTGTTCGAGTGCTTATTTCTTTGTAGTATTTGAGTTGCAGATGGAAGAATTATGATATATGAATGACTTATTTATTAATATCTTTTATCATACCAGGCAGACTGTTCTGATCCTTCAAATCTTCAGATGACATTTTTGGAGCCAGTCCCTTGTGGTCATTTGAGGAACAGCAGTGCATATTTGATTCATGAGCTTATCTGAACTTCCACTCTTTTGTGTCTCTCCATCAACAGACTGGATAAGCTGAAACAAATCTGCCTAAAGCCTTTTGCCAGGCTTTGACGTCCCACAAGAACGGCACCTATTTCCTCTCATTTCACACAGCACTAATAGCATTTTGATGGGGATTCAGATTAACACAACAGACCAGTGGGACAGATCACATATCTGTTAGTTTAATCCAACTTTGAAGCTTGCTTTTCAATCAGGGAAACGCAACTTTGACCTCCACCTCGAGTTGACACCAGCAAGTTTCATTATGGCTGTGGTGAAAAGCCAATGGAGTACAGATGATGCTGGGAGGGCAATCTTGTAGGGCTGGAGAGGTCTTTCTAAGAAACAGATGTAATTTCTTGTCGCAACATGTCCTATGCTTTTTTGTAAGGTTCTTCGTGAATATCAGAACATTTAGTAGACAAACTGATTTGTATTACAGCTTGACACAAGGCAATATCTTTTCCCCATGTATTTTAGATAAATTTGTCTTGCCCCATTACAGCTACATTGTATAAGAACCTTTTGAGTCTTTAGGAAGTGTGCATTTTCTGTTATATTCAATGTCATGGCAAAACTCTGACTGCATAAGGCAAGAGGAAAATAATTTTAAACCACTACAAATATTTAAAATGAACTAGTTCACTTTTAAAGAAAAAAAAATCAGGTACAGCATCTTTGAAGAAGAGAGAATTATTTTAATTTTCCAATTTGTGTTAAATAAAATGAACATGATGAACATTGTAATCACTGTGAAGTGAAGTGGATAGTGTCCCTTAATTTTAGCATTGGTTTATCAGAGAGTGCATGCCAGTCTTCCAGGAAAACCAAATGAGCTATAATGTCCAAATATGGTCACATTATTGGCAACATGTCACACTGTGTAATGGTTTGGATTTAAAGGTCTTATATTATGTAAAAAGTGTCCTCATCAGAAAGATATCTGGTGCTGTGACTTGATTCATTCACACATGTTTGAATAACCCTTTATTATTAGTCTGCCTACATCTAGAAAATGATCTGTTCCACCTTGTAATTTCATGAAGCAATAGTTTTCATGTTCAACAGCTACCTTTTACCTTGGTTTGCATTTACATTTTTGCTGGCATGACGTTATAACATAGATCAGAATATAGTGTAATATGGGAACTTTAATGTTGTGCTTCATGTATACTTCCAAGAGAATTCTCAACTAAATGTCAAGACAGAGTGAAGCAGCAAGCAGCTATTTTGATGTGCCAATAAAAGCATATGAAAAAGGTGACTTAGAGTGTCAGGGAGGAAAAGAACAGAAGGCGACAAAGTCATCAAAAATATCCCTGAGGAGTCATCGTATCCGGTATTTCAAGGCCTGTAGCAAAACTAATATAGTGCAACCATGTGAGATGGCCTTATATTTCCCCACCCCTGTCCTCTGGGGCTGTGCGGGGCAGCTAGCACACCCCTGCGTCGCATTGTTCTGAGGAAAGAGGCTGCAGTGGCACATTAGGGGTTTTAGGATTCAGCTTAAGCTCTATACAAGAATGAACTGTGAAAAATTATTATGAGAAACCATCATTAGATGCTTTGAATAAATGCCAAAATTATATGCCAGTGCTGCTTATTGTTTTTTTGGGGGTAGAATGTATAATGTGGCATTAATCTTACCTTGCATTTATTCAACTGAATGTGGTTTTGTGGAAATAATAATAATAATAATAATAATAATAATAATAATAATAATAATAATAATAATAAAGTTTATTCCAAGCTGTGGAATATTCCAGGCAAATATATAACATGTCCATGGAGACAAGTAGGTGGCAGACCCTTCAAAAAACTTTACTTTACTGTAACCTAATATGAACTACAGAATATTCCTTTTTTAGCTAAAATATGAATATGCCTTGTACCAAAAGGTTCTCCTTTTCATGATCAAATGTAAAAATGTATTACTGGAGCAGGTGCAGTGGCTGTCAGTGTGGTGTCTTGAGCAGTAAATCCTCAGTGTTTGTCTGGGCAGATCCAGCTGAGACTGAGCTCAGACTGCTGACTCCTCTGGCTCCTGATAAATGTTAGACACAAACAAACTCACCATGAAGTTAATGTCCTCTGCTTGAAAAATTATGCTGTGTTTTATTAATATCTAGTTTTAAATGTTAGTGTAAGTCATCAAATTTATTTGTGATATAACGTTGCTAATTTTAAATTATTGCACACTGTTTAATTATTGTCAAATTCCCCAATCTATTTATCATTGTGCTTTGTTTTCATTGGAAATATCTTAAGGTTCAGTTTAATGCATATTACCTTTTTCATGCCCAGTATTGTCTGATCTGAAGTTGGCAGAGTTGGGCCTGGTCAGTATTTGGATGGGAGTCCTCATTACCAGGCACCACCAGGCAGAAGGCTTTAGTGTATAGGTTTGCTGTGTCGGTAAGCAAGACCCTTCTGAAAGTGGTGTGTGCAGGGTACAGTCCTGTCTCTGTTTCTGTTCACTCTGTACACCTAATTTCCAGCACAGCTCCGGATCTTGCCACCTGCAGAAGTTCTTTGATGACTCTGCAGTGGTAGGGTGTGTCAGAGATGGACAGGAGCTGGAGTGCAGGACACTGATTGCAAAATTTCTGGAGTGGTCCCAAGCAAACCATCTGCTCTTGAACATTGACAAGACCAAGAAACTGGTGATTAACTTCAGGAGAAAGAGGACACCAGTGGAGCCTGTCACCATCCAGGGCCATGATGTAGAAATAGTGGAGTGCTACAAGTACCATAGAGTCCATGTAAACAGCAGACTGGACTGGAAGGACAACTGTAATGCTGTGTACAAGAAGAGCATGAGTAGACTCTACTTCCTCAGGTCAAGCTCAGGTCTTTAAATGTGTGCAGCAAGTTACTGGGGATCTTCTACCAGTCTGTGGTGGCCAAGCGCCCTGTACTTCACCATGGGGAGAGCAGCATCATTAAAGGGAAATTGGGCGGATTGACACACGCATTCGTAAAGCTAGGCACATGATTGGCAGTGAGCTGGAGACACTGTCTTTGTCACAATGACAGGTGGACACAGGACAAACACTCCTGCTCACCCTGTGCATCAGACTATAGAGGGACAGATGAGCTCATTCTCCAACAGGCTCCTACTGCTCCACTCAAACAGTGAGAGAAACAGGACTACATTCATACCATACTCAATACAGATGTAAGCCTGTGTTTCTATCAATCATCGTATCAGCATTGCACTGTTTTCTTATGACCACTTGTATATAACTGTGATATACTATGTTTATATAATATATATTATTTTTTCTTACTGCATATACATTCATATAATTTATGTCTTATTGACACCAATCTCTTGCTGTATTTATTGTAACGTATTTAGAAGTTTCTTATCATTTTTGAATATTTTTTTATTATTGTTATTGTAATATAATGTGATGTGTGAGTTACTGTGTCCAAGTAATTTGCCTTGTGGATCAAAAAAGTCTGTCCAAGTCCAAGTCCAAGACTAGTGCTATAAATGGTTTCTGGATAACCTTTATTGTAGATTGGGTGTGTAGGCAAGAGGTGTTCAGAGGAAGCAGAGTAGCATGGTGCTGTCTGCAACTGCGACACTGTCACTGCACATCACCACTACAGTCCCCAAACACACACAAGGCAACTTCTGAGAGTACACACTCACACAAGTCTTTTAAGGATGTTGCATATCAAATACATGAAACCAAAACAGACCAAAAGACATACTAACCTTGATCATAACCTCTTTTAATATGATGGTGATGATGGTTAACTGATCCCCACAAGATTTGATGAAACAGCAAGCACACCACACACTTTTTTCTTTTTTCAAACCTATTAGATGCCTTGAAAGTATAGGTATGATAAATGATGCCTGAAGCAAATCAATAACATCCACAAAAGTATACTATTTGGATAAGACTAGGACACATCAAATAGCAGCTTCATTTTCAAGTTGGTTGTAAATAAAAGAAAAAAAAGGGACTCCCTCTGATGGTTAACTGTATGTTTAAAGCCTTCTTTTACTTCCATAACACACGGCGGCACTAGTAATGATTGCATAATTACCCAGTGGCTCAGTAAATCACAGGCTAATTGCACACAGATTGCAGCTGTAAATAGAATGACATCATCTGAAGCACCTGTCCATCAAAAAGTCCAGAGAGACGCTTACTAAGATGTCATGTTCATTAGTAATAAGGAGTGTATTCGAATTGTAATTAAAAAAAACAAAAAACAATACAATAATGATACAGTTTTTGCATTCAATATTACACATTGTTATACATTGTTAAAGATGCACTGTGCAACTTGTCCAAGGGTCCATCATCTCCATGGAGATGTGCTTGAATGTTCTACAGAGTCTCCACTGAGAGAAGCTCCCAAACTCACAGTAAGAATTAATGTTTTTTAAGATATTTTTGAGCATTAAATAACACCTGTAGTTGAAAAACTGCAAGACATATTATTTTAATACAATACTGTGGTCAGTTTAAACCAAAGCATTAACATCTCCATGGAGACAAACAGGTTGCAGACACTCTCCAGAAAAGTTACACTCTAAAATAAATAGAACCTTTATTTACTGCACAACAAATGCCAGTGTACTAGTATATGTCTTTTTTCTACTATATATAGCAAAGATTTCTGTAGTAAGGCCCTTAATGAAATGTCATCCAAGTGATCGTCTATGAGGTAATTGAACTGGGAGATGGTGATGGACAGTGTGGCCTTCTGCCTCTCTATAATTGGCCGAGTGTCCTTATAGCAGCACTGGTCATACAATCAAATAAAGCCTCCTCTTGTCTCTTGTAAAACACACATCTAACAGCTCTAGCTCTGCAGTCTGAAAGTGCCAGTTGTCTCTAACCATAAAGCCTGCATCTTTTCCTTAATAAGTCCTCCATCGCAGCCGCAGATTCCCCGGGAGTGGTAATGAGAGAAGTGTTATCTGTCTATGTGTGTGAAGACGGGCTGTGTGAAGTCATTAGAAGATGTAATTAAGTCCTATTGTAACAGAGAGGCTCGTTAGCAGACAAGGCTCTTAACTATGGGGTGTCATTTCTGGGATTCTGAAAATGACCTATATGGACTGAGAAGTTTTAGTCTAAGATTACCTTTACTTAGATGTAACATATACAATGCACAATAGAGATATTTTCTGAAGAAACTGTTATCTGTAAAAGTATTGCGAATGTCATATAGATCTGGTTTTGTTGTCCATGTTTTCTCCTTGCCATTAGTCGTAGCCAGAGGGAAGAAGAAGAAGCATGAGGCTGGACTTGTTATGCGAGAAGTTTTTTTTTACTATCAGTATGGTACCCAGGATCTGCAGATATGAACCCTCCATTGTAGGGAGTAGGGAGTATTACACCTCAAAATCACCAAGATAACAAGGACTGAGCTAGCTGTGTGGGTCTGGCACAGCACAATTTCTCTGTCAGCTTATTTTACATTTGTTTGCCCTATAGTTCTTGTCCTTGGTATTTTATGTTATTACTTTTTATGTGTCCTGTGAGTTCACTGTTGCCAGTTTAGTTAGTAAATTTTTTGGGATTCCTCTGGTTTTGAGGGCCTTTTTTTTTTTTTTTTTTTTTTTTAGTTTTGGACTATTTTGGAGATGTCTGTTTTTCATCCATGGTACTATATTTTTATTTGATTGCTTTTATATTATCCATCTGCTTTTCACCGGGTTTGATCTTGACTTTGGGGAAAAAAAAATGAAGTAGTGGTGAACTCACAACCACAACCTTGCTTTGAGGCATTTCTTGCATTGCAGTTAAAAGTTGATATCCCTCGCTTGAGACATTTCGTCACCATTTCAGACACCAGAGAAATATCGCTGTACGCCACAGGGGACCTTTGTTTTCCTAATATTGGGACAGCCCAACAGCCCTGGTGTGAGAGTGAAACCAAACCTCAAACATCAGTCAGAGGAGCTGAGCCAAGCCCCTGTCAAACAGCTCCCTGTGCCCAGCTCTCCAAAACAATAGTCAGGGCCATTTCTTCTCAAAGTGCTCATGCCATTTCCCTTTAAGTGACAAACCAACTATATTCTTACTATAAATAATATCTGAAACACCCACCAACTTAAAAAAAAAAAAAAAAAAAAAAAAAGCTTCTTATACTTCACAATTGAACCAATGGTAGAATATCACTTTTACCTTAAGTTTATTAAAGAATTATGACAGGGTGAAAAAAATAGATGTAACTAAATCTCACTAATTTAAGATATGACATATGACAGCTTCATATTAAAAAACAAATACCATTTCCAGAGATTGAAAAAAATGTTTTAACTATTGTTTTGATTTTAAGGATGACACAATATATCTGTTACCATTAAGATGTTGATTAGAACATTATTTTGATGTGTATTTATCACACAAACCATGTCACATTCATACTTGGAACCATACATTATTGTGACACTTCCTCCTGACTTCTAACTGCTCTGATCATGGACAGATTTGGTCCTGGTGTTTATGGATTTAACTCTTGCATTGGCCTGGCTATGCAGATGGGCAGGATTGACCCACCACAACCTTGGAAAGATGCCCCTGGTGGCGGAGGCGACCTCAGGACGGCCCATGGTGCAATGCAGCAGAGTAGATGAGAGCTGCTCTGACCCACATGCACAAAGAACAAGTGAAACCAGTGTGCTGCTGGAGAGCAAAGATACACTGTACACAGCCCAGATCAATAATACACATGGGGAATGCAGGGGTGTGTCTGAGGCTCTCAGCTGTGTCTGTCTAACCAACATGACTGTGCACAATGTAGTACTCACTCCGGATAATGCACAGACATGAGGAAGGCAGGATACATGTAGGACATCAATAATAAATACTGTATATGAGTCACTAATGATCACAAAGGGATAAAACCATTATGGAACCTCACAACAAATTAAAAACCAGCATGCAGAGGAAAAATTTAACCACAAAATGTATATTGTCTTTAAAGTATGGGGCGTAAAGATGATTACTCATTAGCATTTACACTGTTGTCTTTTACTATGCAGTGCAGCAGCAGACTGAGATGTCGTGTTATGAGCCTGGGGATCCATAGACTGTATATATATGGATATAGCTAACGTGCTAGCCGGCACGTTTCAAATAGAGAGTGGACATGGGCGCTAAGTGAGCATCTGGTTTTACGGGGGGTTTTTTTTTCAGACACTCTTGTGGTCGCTAAAGCCTGGTGACCCTGCCCCTGATGTAACCATAACAAAAATGTTTCACTCGATATACAGTTGATCCTATCTTACATTGTGCCAGGACATCCGATGGGAGGAAGATGAATGTCCAAACAGCAGAGTGAGTGACTGATTTTATGAGTCATTAAACATTGATCATGCTTCACAATCTGATCAGTCAGACCACATCCACCTGCTTTTACTTGAAAACAAGCAGTGTATTTATGTTTTTAATGAACAGCATGCCCACACTTTATGCTACAAACTCTGTGTCTGTGATGACCTTCAAAAGGGGTGTAACTATCTGTACACATATTTCAGCTTTTATGGCAGTGTGAGATAATTCAATTAAAGAAAGAGGCGAGGTATTTTGCCAAGTGGATAGACGCCAAATAAACAAAAAAAAGAATTGCCATAAATCACTGTTGCATACAACAATATGAATTGATAACAACATCTAAATACTATTTCTAATTTAGCCTATTGATTCATAAAAATAAAAAAAAACCTCAGATCGCCAATGTCGCATTCACTGTGCTGATTTTTGATGTAACGGATATATTACCATATTTGGTGGGTAATGCTAATTCCCTAATAAAAAATGTATTAAGGTTTACTTGGTCTGTATTATAGCATCACCATGAATACAAATTCATAAACAAACACATCATAAAATCTTAAAGAAATGAACCAGAAAATGTGAATTCTATGTATTATAGATGGTTCATGTCTTAAAATACATCTTTACAGCGCAAGATGCCCTTTAACACTTCAACCTCATTATGAGATTTACAGCAAATCCAGTGTGGACTTTGACCTCTCATTCAAACCACACTCTGACCTCGTCATCATACATTTCTCTCAAGGGCAATAATAAAAACAAAACCATAAAGCTGTTTTACATAAAGAAGACTGTTTATTATTTGATATATATTCCATATGCATCTTCATATAATAGATCTAATACCAGTAAGTCAAAAATAATAATCATATAATATTTATGTAGAGATATATAGATATAAAACTAATCCAATAGTCTACTTAGACCTTGTAAAAAACAATATGGAGAAACTGATAAGCGTCTCCCCAGCTTTAGTATATAGGCGCTTAGAGGGAGCAAAAATGACTAAAAGAACATGACACCTGAACATTGCATCTTATAGAACTACAGTAATAGTAGATTATCTGTGAGCAGCTAAAGTCCACCATTTTGGTTTAAGACACAGGATAGAACAGCTTTTGACAAATACACAATTGCAATTTTGCTTCTAAAAGTTCAGTTTGAATGATGAAACACTCAGATCAGGCATTATATCATGACCATTGACAGGTGAAGCACAAGTGCTCTTCGCTTAATGGCAACTGTTGGATACATAAGACAGCAAGACAACACTGGCTCTTGTGTAGTGGTCCATGTCTGCAGAGGTCAGCGATCCACTGAAGAAATAGTAGGTTCCCGGTGTCCATCAAAACTAGTCACTGATTCTGGTTCTGACAGAAGGGATTATGAGGCTGTGTAGTTAGGCAAGTGGTCATAATGTAATGCCTGATTTGTGAGTTGCAGATATGAAGAACACACTCTAATCACCCAAAGACAAAATATTACAATACATCTCAATACGCACTGGTGATGATTAAAACAAGCACCTTTGAAATTACTGGAGGACAATGGTTGCTAGGGAAGAATACGGAAAATAAAGGGTATGAAGTCAACTTTGAATGTGCTTCTTGTTGATGGTCTACTTTTGTAAACAGTAAGCAGCAAACTCCCAATGTCTTTGTGCGTTCCTGGAAGTCTCACAGTTGGCAGGGACAATACAAATTCCTTCATTAACCGAGATGTCCGCATCTAGAAACCTTGTGAAACTGAAAAGGATGCAAACGTAGAGCAATAGCCTCACAATGACTATCCTGAGTCACTAATATGAAGACTTGCAGCAGTGGAGACTAGATATCCAGGACAGCAGGGGACGTCTTTTCCATTCTTTGGGGAGTCGCAAAGTCGAACTATGGTCAAGAAGAGGCATCGAAGCTGCAGAGACAAGAAAGGGCACACATGTAATTGAAACGCAAATGGTTTCAGGTCATTAAGAGACAAAGTGATACAAGGTGAACTGTGTTAACTGTGATGGGTTGCACTTATCTACATTTGCAGATGATAATGGTTGGATTGGTTGATTAGGTAAGGTGCACAAAGCACTTTCTGCTTTTCCTAGAATGTTCCACAGCAAGGCGTTGAATTGTTCTCTCCATGGACATATCTTTAATGCTCTAATTCTAGGCAAAGCAATAACACCTCCATGGAAACATACAGATTATATTGTGGAACCTTTAAGATAATAATCTTTAGCCCAGTGTAGAAAGTGAGGTATCTCATTTTAACTTTTCATTCATTCTGTATTGAATTTTGTTGATATCCATATTTGCACGTAACAAAAATTTTGAAGATTTAAGTTTGTCGTAATATTAAAATGTGCTGTGTAGAATATAGACTATTTAACATCTTAACAATATTGCCTTTTTCTTCACCCATTACAACTAAGCTAACAGTATTTGGAGAGGGCATGTGTGTGTTGCCCTCACATTTTAGGTGATGGGCTGACAGCGTCTATCTGTGTTCTTTCGTCAAAACATACAGTCGATCTCCATCGAGGGAAGACACAGTTTCCAACATATAAGTAGAATATATTTCACTCACTTTGTTACCACTTAAGATTCTTGCACATTTTCACAAAAGCCACACTTTTATCTAGTACATTTTTTAGGCGAGGGCCAAGGCTATGTACTAACAGAATGCTGTAGATTTTGACTATGAACCAATCAGCGCGCAGTACCAGCTGTTCACTCACAACAGAAACAGTAGCTGAGTGTGAGAAGATGGTGAACATTTGCAGACAATTAAGTTTTAATCTTTTGCGTTATTGTAAAAGCAATATGCTACTGTATGTTTCTATATTAGTGTCCATAAAATACGCTATTACAACATACAGATTACCAAAAAAATTTAGAAATAAAAGGGGCCACAAATCTATTTCAAACCCCTGATGAATGTAGATCATGTGAGCAGAAAACAGACTCCTCAGACTGGACCTCTAGGAACTGCACGAAAAAAGGCTGTTGGCCCACCGCTTCCACGGGTTAAAACATGTCTAATATAGTCCGGTGTGACAGTGCTGGTCAGAGCACTAGTGTCTCAGGGGGAGCTGTGTCTTGTCTTGCTCTCATTAAATATTAACAGCAGCATCTCGGCCTCCCGCTGGGGCCTGATTGAAGATGTGTGGGGGAGCTCATGGGACGAGGACAAGGGGGGGTCACCTTTAGCAGGTGTCCCCCAATGTAAGCCCTGTGATTACACTACAGACCACAGCATGCATGCAAACATATTAGTCACCCAAAGCTGCAATGACATGAGGCCAGCTCATTTCAACATTAAAATGGCTGTACATGATTTTTTTTCTGTGTATAGACAAGCTAAATTTGTTTTACCTCACTAGAGATATGTTGTATAAGCTTCTCCTATGATAGAAATGAGATTGCTATGTGCTGCCAGTATCTAATTTCATCTCCCAAGAAGCAGGAAGTGTGCTGTTAGCATGTCAGTTCTTGTTAACATTACTGTGATGGCAAAACTCCAGTCTGGCCCCTTAAATTTGTGAAAAGCTCATTGCGGCAAATAATTAGGATGCTAGGAATGAAGCTTTGGACCTTTGCAAACTGCAAACTAAATGTTTTTCAGATTTTGAGATGAAAACCAGGTACAGCGCCTATGTTTTCTGCTATGAGCTTCAAATATATTCTCAAAGGGTAGTCTATTCTTTTTCTTACCTGTCCCATAGCTTGACATTTCTACAGTTGTTGGTGCAGCATCCGGCCGATATCAAAGCTGAAAAGAAGAAGAGCAAGAGATGAGAGACACATTTGAAATGATCAGACCAGCCCGTGCTCATTACTGTAATGATACAGTGCTGACATCTGTCCATTTAGAAAAACACAACAAGTTAAATTGACTCATACATAAAACATGATGATTGAGGAGAAAATATTGTGTAAACCAATGGGGAATACAAGTAGAAGCACAGGCAAAGAGTTTATGAGCATAATAAACGCAATTATAATATATGATTACACAGTACAAAAATTATTCTTAGTCTGTCATTAAAGTATGTTTTTTTTTCTGTATGTAACACAAACTGTATAAAGAATTGGATTAAGGGAGTGTCACATCACCCAAAGGCTCCGGTCAAATAAAGCACACGATGCTATAGTACTTATAGGAGTGAATTCGTAACCAGGTCCATATTAGGAATAGGAATTTATTTATGTACAAAATAGAGAGATAAAAACACCAGGATCATGTAGAACAGATTAATACAAACATTTTAAGACCAAAATGATGATGAAGAAGAAGAAGAACTGGCAAAGAGAGGGGTGACAATTTTCCACTGTAAAGTCAATTGGAAACACTATTTGAAACGTGGCGGCTGCAGGTTAGCTATGTCCATTTATATATAAAGACTATGGCATGTACTCATGTTGTGACGTGTACCTATTTTAATGAACAAAGGAGTTGCAGACATTTTTCCCTTCTGTACTGAAGCCTATATGCGGGGTAGGGTAGTGTGATAAGAAGGTGGCAATTAAAGGCTTATTTAATTAAAACTATTTTCAGCCTCAGTTCATTCACAATGGCCAATTCAGATTCAACAAACTAACCTAACCCCCTGTGTTTCTGAGGAAAATGAAACATCGCGCCAGCACTACAAGCAAAACATAGAAGTAATTTCACAGAAAAAACAGGATGATGCGTAGAACAGCTAACCACTCTGCCACATTCTATCAGCACAATGGAATATGTGTCCACAGGAGATAAAAACAGTAAATATTTATTTGTCTTGTCTGGTGCATCTTAACCCGTCGTCTCCTTTGTGAATCTGTCTGACTATAAGTGTGCTGAATATCCCAGAGGGCAGCACTGACTTTATCTCCATGACAGAGACCAGAGGCCAGGCTCGGTTTTATCTTTTGCTTTCAGAAAAATGTTGTTGTCAAAACAAAATGGTGTTATTCTGAAGTGGGGGAAGTGTTGGTCTTGTGTTTCAACAGCTACAGAAAGTGCATATAGCAGCCTTTGCCTAAAGCCGTGCAACCCTAAATTTACTTACTACCTTTATTTGCCCTCCAAAACTGTTCTTTCATCTGTTCTCTCTAAATCTCCTTCTTTGTCTCTCTGGCCCTCTTCTCCCTGCACGTCCGTAATCATGTTTTCAGCACATTTTTCTCCTCACATTAAAGATTCATGTGGCTCTTGTGACCGCAGACTCAGGCTAAAGATTTCAGTAGCCATCTTTGCCCATGTCTCTGGTTCTTTTCTCCTTCTGTTTATCATTGTTATCTTTGGAGGAAGGATGCAAAGCAGTTCACAAAAGACATATGAAACTGGTCTAAAGATGCAGTGGGCACAGGCTATTTTAATTCGCACAACGGGTGAGCCAAGCCAAGCCAGATATTGCAGTTTAAACTGTAAATGTAGTTCAAGGAACGCCCCTTTTGCTGTCTATTATTGGAAAGAACCTTTTCTTTCTAACTGTGAATGAGTTACAGTGAAATAATTGTATCAGGAATAATTGTATTAGAACTGTATTAACTCCTATAGTTATGCTATGGCAACAGATTAATTAGATTAAGGAGAATTCAACCTCAAGAAAAAATGATTGTTCAGTAACACAGTTTCTTCCATGTGCCACAAATCAATGTTATGTTTCTGAAATAACTGCACCATCAGCGAGTTTAGACTGGATCTGAGGCTGTATAACATCAGATATACACATGGAAAAGAAAGTCTACAAGTACATCAGATCCAGATGTGTTCAACATTATTCTTCAAAACAATCACATCTGAAGACCATGTTGTTGTAATAGTGGTGGCGCCCCTCTGCTCCTCAGCTCATAACCAGGTCTGGGTGGGACAAAGCTTAGTCAAACAAGCCTCATGTTAGCACAATATTGTAAAGTGCTGATGGAGACCTAAATCATAAACTCCACAAGTGGAGGAGATCCTTTAGTTAAGGGTATATTGTGTACAACCAAATGCTTGTGTCTAAACTTCCAATTTTGGTCCCATCTCAGAAAAATACGCTTAAGCAATACTTCAGATCAATTCTGACAGCTGGCATTCAAATATTATAAAGCATTTCATATATGTATCAAATCATGAAGAGCACATTTTTAACTTCTGCTGTTAATAATGATACAATGTATTGTGTAACAGCTGACAGATACAATGCAGCTTCTTGTTCAACATGTCAAGCCCTCACAGTTCAGGGTCTTAGGACTCAAACCTTGACTGCTCAAGCACAAGCAATTAGCTTAAATGGATTTTCAGTCTCAAGGTTAGCAGTCACACACCAGTCACAAGATTACAAACTGCTGCCCTGTGTCCATGCTGCTAACACCACACAGCCAAACCTAGAAAATCCCTTTAAAACCAGCCAAAACAATGTCTGATCATAATTCTGTCCAGCACAGTTCAAGGACAATTTATTTTGTGGAAAATCCTCAAACAATGTGTTGATTTACTTATGGGTAAAGCATTAAAGCTAAATGGGATTTATTGTGGTGGCGGGTCAAATCCAGATACACCAATAATGTGATTACTTTCACCCAAGAGCTGAGAAGCAGGGCACTTGTGAAGGCTTCTAAATTTACTCATAAAGAGATGTTGATTAGTTTGGGAGAGGCTAGTCCCATAATAAATAACCTTCGAGTTTGAACAGGGAATACCCTTTGTCTTTAATACATGCACTGTACACTCTTACAAGGAAGATCTACAGATATTACATTCACAGCAGGGAAATTTTGAACTTTTTTTTTTATCACTAGTGAACATTATAGAAACATTACTGTATATGTGCTTAATAGATTTTGAATGTTTACAAAAGTGTGCTCTCTATGATCTGTACAATGTGATATGTTGCTAAATGCTCCAAAATATTTAGTTTGATAAAGATACTTGAAATATAGATTCGATATATATTCTGTAAACAACAGAAACCCTTCCTTCTAGTATCATTTTCAGAAACAGATCAAAACAAATCAACACGTTATTGATGCCTGAATCAGACTAGTAAACAAGCATCACTCCATCCAGAGCTGCTCCGGTGTACCGCCCTCCCTCTCCCTGCGTGCTTCTCTCAACTTACAGGATCAATGCAAGGTAATTTCACATGGCCGTTCCCTTAGATCTCCTAAAAATCTGCCACATCAATAATTCAGGCCTGTTGGGCAGAGGGAAGCCTGTGGAGATGCATAGTAGAAAAGTGACCTTCTGTAACGCTATAGCAGACAAACAGTAAGAAAGGTATCAATGTAACAGCATGAAGCAATACAGTCCATTCAGAACAATCAGAGAAGTTCACTGGTTATAGTGTGTAATATAGGCATTCTACCATTCACTGTTCACTTTATAACTCTTCTGATGGAGGGGACCCGTTTGTCTGAAGATGTCATTTTTATCTTAATGTAACCTTGTCTAACTCTGCTACTCTCCATGCTTTTTAATTGGCCCTCGGGGGTAAATAAGAAAGACTGAACTGAATTAAAGTTCCACATTATGGCATTTCACATCTATCTTCCTGGAGACAAGCAAGTTATGCGACCAGACCAAGTTACAAGTTACTGTTGAAAGCTGACCCCATTCATAGTAAGAATTATTTCAAGCCACTTTTTAGCACTAAAACGTCTAAAAAAATCTATAATTGCAAGTTAAATATATTTAATGTCATACTGCAACAGGCAAAGCAATAACATCTTCATGGTATGGTGGCAGTCGACTTTTAATAATTTGGCAGATTTGAATTAGTAGATAAATAGGAGTGGAAATAAAGTAGAACCCACCATTCAAATTAAACATCATCTTACAGAGCATAAACTGACCACTATTCAAAATAAATGTGTCAGTGCTGGAGTTATTTATAGAAACAAACAGCTTTTGGCCAGTGGATTTTGCCCAATACATGAGACATTGCCAGTCAGACGTGAACTCAGCTTCCATTCAGTGACACAAAGGAGCTCGTATTTATCTGTGATCTTTATAATGAAGTTACACTCCCAGACACAGGAAGAAACAAACAAGCACTTATCTAAACTGAAATTATCTCTTACTTTTTAAAAATAAATCATAAAATGTATACTTCCAAATATAATTGATTTACATGCCAATTGCTGCAGCATGCAGTAACCCAAGTAATACAGAGAGATAAGCTATGTAGTGAATATCAGCATTTACTTATCAGCATTTTACTCATGTACAACTGTAACTGCACACATAGGTTAGCAGTAGTAGTAGCCTATATAGTAGTAGGAGTTGTAGTAGTAATAGTAGTTAATGCCAGAGTTGGGACCAAGTCATCGTTTTGCAAGTCTCAAGTAAGTCTCAAGTCTTTGACCTCAAGTCTAAGTCAAGTCCCAAGTCAAATACAGGCAAGTCCAAGTTGAGTCTCGAGTCACTGACCCATAAGTCCAAGTCAAGTCCAAGTCATCTGCTTTGAGCTTCAAGTCATTTCAAGTCTTTAAACCAAAGTAGCTTAGATTTTTGCAATTTATATAAATTTTAAACTAAATTGTACTTAAAAAAAGTCACAGTATATTTATATATGAGTATTTATAGAGTATGTAAGAGTGGTAGAAATTAGTTAAATTATTTTTTCCTTTTTAAATGTTTTGACAAGATCTTAGTGTGAATCATTATGGTCAGAAGAGAAAAAATTCTGATTTAAAAGTGCTTCCCAAGTATTCTCAATTCTCAAGTTCAAGTTGAGTCCCAAGTCTTAGTCAGTTTTATCAAGTCAAGTCTCAAGTCCTAAAAATAGTGACTCAAGTCTGATTTGAGTTCAAGTCACGACTTGCAAGTCCCCACCTCTGGTTAATGTAATGGTAAATTTTGTCATCTTTTCAATAAAACTAATAATCTGAATAAATCAATGAGTATTTTGAGTACACACTGTTACTTTTTGTATTGTTTCTGAAAATGAAATATCAGATACAAAACAATACAAGATAAGTATTAGCATAAATAAAATAATTTAAACAACTAGTTAAAAGTTTATATCAGCACTCTGGTTTTGGTGATTGAGAATAGCAGAGATTCTGCAGGGTTAAAGTTGTACTGTGGAGCCCTACTGACTTGAGTGCTGTCACAACATAAATCATGCTATTGTTAAAGCCATTCGTTTTTCTGCCCCACTTCACACAGGCCTCCAGTGTTGTCATTTTACAGCGGTGCACTCTGCTCTCTCTCTCTGAGGCGGATTAAATATTTAAGGAGGCATTTGCCAGATAAACTGCTGTTGTCCCATTTTAACTTGTCACCACCATCACTCCTCAGCCCTCATCAATAATGGAGCAGGTGGGGATAAGCTTCAGACCCTGCCAAGTATACACATTTTATAGAGTAACTTTACTTTGATATAATGACAGAAGGGGGAGTTACAAAAGGGTTAACAATACCTGTTTACCCTGGTGATAGATAACAAATACTGGTATTATATTGTTTTCAGTAATTATATAAAAAAAACAATTATAGGAGCTATTAACTGCCATTAATATCATGAATTCTAGCTATACTGAATTGCTAGAAACAGCAGTGGATAGAATAGTAGTAATAGTAGTAATAGTAGTAGTAGTAGTAGTAGTAGTAGTAGTAGTAGTAGTAGTAGTAGTAGTAGTAGTAGTAGAACTGTAAATTCATCTATCCACTGATAAAGAACAGTAAGTACAGTAGCATAGTACCAGTCAGCAATTCTGATAAAGTTGTACTAAAGTAATATTTTGGAGTTTAATTTATTATTTGAATAAAACTGATGTTATTTACAGTGGGTAGATAAAGTACTTCCATTTTTGTATTTTCTTCACACCTTCAGTTCTCAAACCCGGCTTTAGGTTGTGACTCAGATTTATTTACACAGCCTTGAAAATATCTTACACTTGTCATCCAGGCAGTCTCCAGAAATCTGTTTAAAATGTCAAATTCCACACCATAATAAAGCATGCATAGCCCAAAGCTGACAACAGTACTATGTATAAGCTCCAGGGTTAGAGGAGTGTGGAATGAATTTACACAGTTCTTAAAATACATGACTATCACACCTCTCTCACATTAATAAGGTGAAAATAAGACTTCATGGGTGGGAAAAAAGCAATAGATTTATAGGAAACAGACAGATCATATTCAAGATGTATTAGTGCAACTGAAATAATCATTAATTTGTTATCTGTCACAAATGTTGGTATTTGTATAGATATTATCATTGTATCCCACATTATTTGAGATGAAGTTTAATTTCAATTGAAGTATCTGATCTTAATACAAATAATAAAGTTTAAATATTTTTTGCAAGTAATTATTATATTTACTGCATATTTTCACAACCGTTTCACAGCCAAAAAACTCTTTTTGAAATATCTCAGCCTCTGAATAAGTTGAAATGTTGATTTTTAACTGCTAAACCCACATTTTCAGGGTCAGGGAATCAAATGGTGCTAGTTACAAAGCTGTAAGACCTACCCACATTAACCCTTAGATGCATAAGTGGGTCAAAAATGACCCAGCTTGGTTGTTTTCTTGCAATTTTATTGTAATATTTGCATGTAATACTCCATGTTCCTCCAAAAACATGTTTGTTTTTTTTTAAATTATCCTGTTGAAATACATCAACAATATGGGTAGATCAAACTTTAAACATCACATGCTGTTGGTCAGATAACTCAAAGAGTTTAAAAGTAGCTAACATAAAATTTGGATGTTGAATGTCAACATACGCATTTAGACCACAATATGATTACACAACCTTTTTAATTAGACATTTTCTATATATCATCATTATCATCATCACTTTCATACAACCATAGATCATATATATATATGCGTGGACAGGGCTAATGCTGTAGCCACCGCGTGTCAAACAGGAAGTTCTCCAGGAGGCTCTTCCGGCTCCTTCTGACCCTAGGCTCCAATGGACTTATATTAGGATCTTGTCACCCCTCTCTCTGTAACTGCTGCTGTGAGCCTCGTCATTTTGGTCTTAAAATGTCTGCATTAACCCGCGACACATGATCCTGACTTTTTCCCGCTATTTTGTCCGTCAAAAAAATCCTATTCATAATATAGAGCCTGGCTCCAATCATGAGCCTCATTTGAGCGGCACTGAACACTGTGGGTCACCTGACTTAGTCCACTTCTTGTATACAGTCTATGCATACAACACGGCTTGGGAAATATCATTATTCTGGCAGTGGCTGCTGCACTGATACATGTCAGTACAGGCTAAATCTTTAGTTTCTGGTGTGCAGTTCTGCAGTCGCCTTTGTACTTGGCTGTGGTGAACTGTGGACCTGAACCCTGGGCCTTCACTAGGACCAATTGCTGCTATCATGACATCATTTAGTTAAAGAAAACTAAATGAAGCAAATCACACATGCACTTATTTCATATATTTGTTTAATAAACATTAGCTACTGTTCAACAGGATGGATAGATTTTTTTTTTTTTTACCATAGACTGTAAAGAAGTGGTCTAAGCGTTCAGCTGTTCACAGTTACAGGAGTGAATATGGAGCAAGGCTTTATATTATTCCATTCCATTTAATTTTCTTTTGTTTATCCGGGGCCAGGTCGCGGGGCAGCAGTCTGAGCAGGGCCTCCCAGACTTCCATCTCCACACACACTTCCTCCAGCTCGTCCGGGGGGATCCCGAGGTGTTCCCAGGCCAGCTGAGAGAAATAGTCCCTCCAGCATGTCTTAGGTGTTCCCCTGGACCTCCTCCTGGTGGGACATGCCCGAAACACCTCTCCAGGGAGGTGTCCAGGAAGCATCCGGAACAGATGCCCGAGCCACCTCAGCTGGCTCCTCTTGACATGGAGGAGCAGCGGCTCTACTCTGAGCTCCTCCCGTGTGACTGAGCTCCTCACCCTGTCTCTAAGAGAGCGCCCAGCCACCCTGCAGAGGAAACTCATTTCGAGCGCTTGCATCCGTGATCTCGGCCTTTCAGTCATTACCCAGAGCTCATGACCAAAGGTGAGGGTAGGAACGTAGATTGACCGGTAAATCGAGAGCTTTGCCTTTCGACTCAGCTCCCTCTTCACTGCAATGGTCAGATACAGCAACCACATCGCTGCTGACGCTGCACTGATCCACCTGTCAATCTCATGCTCCATCCTCCCCTCACTTGTGAACAAGACCCCGAGATACTTGAACTCCTCCACTGCAGGCAAAGACTCTCCACCCACCCAGAGAGGGCAAGCCACCGTTTTCCAGTCGAGAACCATGGCCTCGGATATGGAGGAGCTGATCTTCATCTCAGCCGGTGAGGAGTGTGATTCCCCTGTAGTTGGAACACACCCTCTGGTCCCCCTTCTTATACAGAGGGACCACCACCCCAGTCTGCCAGTCCAGAGGCACTGTCCCCGACTGCCAAGCGATGTTGAAGAGACTTGAGATACTCAGGACGAATCTCATCCACCCCCAGGCTCTATATTATGAATAGGATTTTTTTGACAGACAAAATAGCGAAAAAAATAAATAAATTCAGGATCATGTGTTGCGGGTTAATACAAACATTTTAAGAGTCAGAAGGAGCCGGAAGAGCCTCCTGGAGAACAGCGTTAGATCTGTCCACGCATATATACAGTCTATGGTTGTATGAAAGTGATGATAATGATGATGTATAGAAAATGTCTAATTAAAAAGGTTGCGTAATCATATTGTGGTCTAAATGTGTGTGTTGACATTCAACATCCAAATTTTATGTTAGCTACTTTTAAACTCTTTGAGTTATCTGACCAACAGCATGTGATGTTTAAAGTTTGATCTACCCATATTGTTGATGTATTTCAACAGGATAATAAAAATAAAAAAAACATGTTTTTGGAGGAACATGGAGTATTACATGCAAATATTACAATAAAATTGCAAGAAAACAACACATTTTTGACCCACTTATGCATCTAAGGATTAATGTGGGTAGGCCTTATAGCTTTGTAACTAGCACCATTTGATTCCCTGACTCTGAAAATGTGGGCAGTTAAAATCAACATTTCAACTTATTCAGAGGCTGAGATATTTCAAAAACAGTTTTTGACGGCCATTTAAAAAAAAAATTCAATATGGCTGCCATATAGATATCTGGGATTTTCTGACTCCATATACTATAACCTTTCCAAAAATATATAGTATAGCAAATCCCCCAAAAATTCCCACTAAGGTTAAAAAGTGAATATAAGGAACTGGACTATATGGCATTAAGCCTTTGTATCTTCAAGAGTAGACCAAACCAGTTACAGGTCAGATCTGTGGAAAGACTGCCCTGGTCACAGTCAGAATGCTTGTTTTTTTGTTTTGTTTTTTAACTGCAATTGAATAAATCTAAGGTAGAAATGTTTAATGTCATACTGTGGAACATTCCAAACAGAGCATGACATATGGGCCAACAACCAAAAAGTTACGTAGTGCACCTGTTCATTACAAATGTAATCTAAATAAAGTTGTACCATACTTGTAACTGTATGTATATTATATTTCCATAGTAATAACAGTGCAGTCAGTGTGTTCAGGTCAGGAAAAACAGTGCATCAGATGGACAGAGTGCACAATGGAGAGACAGGATATACACAAATGCTTGAGGAAATGGATAAATATATCTGGGAGATGTGAAGGAAGAGAATAATGATGATGGCAGCTGCAGCCCTTCTGACATGCCATACGCCTGATATGTTATCTAGTGTAGTGGAGAATGGAGACTGTGGATATGGAAAAGCATCAGGACTGGACCAGTGATTCAAACTACCCAGATGCAGCACACAATGGATGTAATAATCTAAGAAAAAGAGACAAAACTCAAGAAACCTAGAGGTGGAATTTACTTTGTTAGCGAGGAAGCACATTCTACAATTCTGCTGAATATGGCTTCTTGCTGTAACTGTATACAGCCCATTATTCAAGTCTTCAACTGTTTTGTTGTTATTGTCATATTCTATTGGAATAGCTGTAAATACAATATATAGTATACCACAAATAATAGACGAATATGACCAATCTTTTCTTTCCCTTTAGCTTTTTCATTTCAGTGTTACCACAGCAAATATATTCCTTTTCATAGAATGAATAAGCACAGAGATATGAATGTACAGTTCATTCCACAATTCACTCAACTGTTGTTTTGCATATGTTGAGCTGAAAGAAAAAGTGACTCTAGTCTGAGTTCCTCTCAAGTGACTGACCTCCTCACCTTATCTCTAAAAGAGTGCCCAGTCAACCCTGCAGAGGAAACAAATTTTAACCACTTGTATCTTGAACTTTCGGTCATTACCCAAAGCTCACGGACATAAGTGAGGGTAGGAACGAAGATTAACTGGTAAATAGAGAGCTTTTCCTTTTGACTGTTTGCTTTGCTCCTTCATCACCACAACAGTCTGATACAGCGACCGCATCACTGCGGAAGCTGCACTGATTCACCTGTCAATCTCACGCAGCATCCTTCCCTCACTCATGAACAAGACCCCCAGATATTAGAAAACCATTTGAGGCAGGTTTTCTCCACCCACCTAGAGGGTGCAAGGTACCTTACTGGTCGAGAACTCTGGCCACATATTTAAAAACCCTTCTAATTGTGCATTCTCCCTGTCGTGCTCTTCACCTGATCACTGAGTTCCGCTCTGACATGGCTGAAGTAAATCCAACATAACTGACTGTGGTTAGTGACTTTGGGACAGCACAGACTCCCCGCGGCCCTGTAGCCCTGCTCTTGAACACGGCACCGCTGCACTTCCACTTAATTACCTGGCCTTAGCTCACTCTCTTTCAGCTCAGTGGGTTCAAGCGCTCCACTGAGTCGGCCTGCTACTGTGGAAGGGACCTCTAGATATTTGAGGGTTTGACATGCAGCTTTGACAATAATGTGCTCCATTGTTGAACTTCATTTGAATAGAAGGTTGTTGACATTTTTGTCATTTAAAATCTTTAGTTATAACTTGGTTACATTGTCTCCTTGCTCATTCATGATTCATAAGTTGTTGTTTTACACTGTGTCCCTTCAAAACAACTATTGTCAAGTGTTTACTGAAAAATTTATCCTATATCATAATGTGGTTACATGGTGAAGGAATACACATTAAATCAACTACAATGGGGCAAGAGTGTTTAAAACACACACATCATATAGACATGAAAGGACAAGATCTTCAGTGTTTCCCTAATTAAAGCTTATCCAATGACACATTTCCAGAATTTCTATTTGGACAAATTTTACAAATTTTTCTGCCTTCAGGTGAATATCTCCACTGTGAGATCACAGTTGAGTCTTCTCTTGCATTTTATTTATTTACTCTGTAATTTCAGTATCAATATCTGCACACAAAAAAAAAGTCATTCAAACCTACAGAGACAGGAGTGACAGCAGGGCAAATAAACAAAGTGCCTAATCAGACAGTGGTGGGTTAGTGCTGCTGAGTGCCCATAGGCTTCTGTGTTTTGGATAATTAGTCTCAGGTGTAATTAGAAATGCCAGGAAAGCATTTAGAGGAAGCATTTTATATTAATGATCACTGCTTACAGACTCATGTGGCTCACGCTCCCTCCACTTGAAAGATCTCAAGAGCTTAACATTATTTAAGATCCCATGCATAATTGAGTTTTCTTAAGATTCTCTACATTTATAAATTAATTTACTTATTGCACTGATTTAGCCATAAATAAATTGAATGGCATATGTGATTAAAAAAATATTAAAATGCAAAGTAATAAGCTAACTTGTTTACTGTGTTGCATATTATATGATGCTGCAACATAGACCTGTCAATAATTACTATGAAGTTATTGAATATAGCTGGAACAATATATTTTGGGGCTCAATATTTATTGTGAGTATTTTTCTTTGCAATAGTGGATAGATTTTAGCAATTTTTTAATGTAACACGATAAGATTTTAGAGAATAACTTCTATGGCTAATTATCGGTACATTCTACAATTTAGCTGATACAGCTCATGCTTTTTGATGATTCTGTCCATTTAAAAATTGGTTTACTGGGATTATCCTGCTTTGTGTCAATGGCATAAAATAGTTTTGATATTATCATTTATCACACTATATCTCTGTAGCAATATATCATGCTTCAGAGTTGTTACCATGACAGACTTATTGCAATAGGTACTGCAATTTTGCAATATTTACCCCAAAAAAAAAACACAACCTTAAAGTTATCACTTTTATTGAGAGGGTTGAAAGTTTTCTGAACTTAAAACCCCCAGCCATTCACACTTCTAAACAGATTTCTGGTGAAATAGCCCTGTAAGTCTCATAATAAAGTATTTATAAGGCATTAATAAGCACTTGTCATTTGTTATTATTACTGTTAATAAACCATTAACAACAAAACAAGTGTGAGCATTAATAAGTTGCTTATTATACTATGATCGACAAGCCAAGTGATTCATGGTTTGTATTCAAGCACTTAATAAACATGCTTAATTTAATTATAACAGTAGACGGGTTCATGAATACATTTAGAAAGGCTTTATCACTATAAAGTTTATGAAGAGGTGCTGCAGTTCCCCAATCTAAAACATCTAGTGTGAAAATGTGCCTTTTCATTTTAAGCAGAGTCAGTCTTCAACAAAAAGCCTGTTAATACACACAGTTTACTTCAGTAACAACATAGATAAAATGTAGGTGAGGGATGAATTCAAACTGCATCCAGATCATTGGAAATCACAAATGTCAAGTAGTAAACAAGAATGGGCATGCAGGCAGTGAGTTGGTATCAAAAAGTAAAACTCAGTGAGCTAAATATTGAAAGACTCAGATCTCAGTAACGCTACCTCAAATGGGGTCAATGGGAGCCTAGTCATTTATTATTATTATTATTGTTTTTTTTATATATTAAGGAACCTTATTTTAAAGCATTATCACCACTACCTACACCTCTGGGCATAAGAAGTATTATAAAATGTTTTAATGATCTGTTCATGTACACTGCAGCCTGATGCTGTTTCCATTTATACTTAAAATGATCTGTAAAAATGTGGTTCAATTTATCTGAACAATGAACAGTTAAGTTTTAAAACAGTGATTAACTGTCAAACTCTTCAATCAGGATATTATGCATGTCACATATGTTCAATAGCCTATTTTAAACACAAACAGTTATAAGCAGTCATCTATATTCCTAATTTCATTCTCATGTGTTCTAACAAAGCAACAGTAACCACGTGTCTCCATGTGAATGTCCAAACTATTTTACAACTTCAAAAACCCTCTGTACTGGTACGGCATTCGATACGGTCATGTGTGAGCTGAGCTCAGTAGCAGTCGACTAGTCGCTATTCATGGTTTCATTGTGGTTTCTGCGTTCGTATCTTTTCCATCTATCTTTCTCTACAACACATGTCCCACCAAACTGACTGGCAAAGTGAGAAAAGTAAAAAACCATGTCATTTCAACAGGTGCTGTTTACCACCCCGATATGGAAGAGACCTTACCCTTGTATAAAGTCACCATAAGTATCACTCTCATTTTGCATTTCTGTCAGAAAAGGTTGATTAGTGGACACTTAAGTGTTTTTGTTTTGGGGTGTCCCTCAGATTGTTATGGTCCTGCACCTCTTGAGGAAGCAGGAGGAGGGCCTCCTGTCCACTGTGGTCACTACTGACCACATGATCAGGGCAGTGCAGGAGCGGGCAAAGAGGTTTATCCGTGTTCAGATGTGGGACTTTGAGATGAAGGAGAAAGATGAAGAGGAAGCCAGACCTCTTCTGAATTTTGTAAGATGTTCAATCTTTAAATTCCAGTCCTGTGCACTAATGCTGATCTGATTCTTCTGTTTGTCTCAGACTTGAGATGTTATGAACACGTTCAAAATGGGAGACACTGTGTTTGGGGCAAGGCGGCTCCTCGTGTGTCCTGAAGACATCCCTGAAAACTTTCTGTAGGTCACAAACACTGTTCATAATCATGTCTGTTTGAAATGAATGTTCAGCTCATTTGACTTGTCTGTTTCCCCCAAGGACCCAAAGATCATTCACCTGGCTCATGAGTTTTGGGACTCTTTGTCTGAGCAGACAGAGGAGTGTCCCTGTGTCCTCCAGCCCAGGTATGTGGTATTGGCTACTGTATGTTCTGGATGTACTACAGCTGTCTCACAGCTCGTTTGGAGAGGCCAGTGAGCAGGCCATTACAGTAGTCTAATCTACTGGAGAAACGCATGGATAAGTCTCTCCAAGTCGCTTTAGACAGTATACCTTTGATTTTTGCTATGTTTTTTAGATGGTAAAAGGCCTCAGATATTATTGATTTGATTAGATTAGATTGATTAGATTTCTAGCCTGATTTGAAGGTTGTAGAGAGAGACTGGAGGTGACTGCTGACACTTGTCTTTCTGTGGGCCAAAGACTATGACTTCTGTCTTGTCTGAGTTTAGCTGGAGAAAATTGTTTTGCATCCATAATTTCAACAGAATACTTTCTGTCTTCTAGATATAATTTGAACCAGTTGCAGTACCAGAGATGCCCACCCAGTCTTTATAAGAGGATGCTTCCCATGCTCCCACCACACAGCCCCTCCCTGCTTAGCCCTCCCCTGGCAGAACAGCAAGCATCATAAACATGAACTAATTCAACATTTTAATAC
The DNA here is from genome assembly GCF_026225935.1 of Boleophthalmus pectinirostris. NCBI lineage: Eukaryota > Metazoa > Chordata > Actinopteri > Gobiiformes > Gobiidae > Boleophthalmus > Boleophthalmus pectinirostris. Next base: position 20,312,109 of record NW_026571190.1, on the reverse strand, counting down.
TTTGTTATACCTCAAATTTGAGGTAGAGCACATAATTGTGATTATGGAAACAGATTTTGCACCCTTTATTCCCCATCACAAATAAACTAAGTAAAGTAATTTGTCCACAACAAACAGATTGTCTTTTTTTGTTTGTTTGTTTGTTTGTTTGTTTTTACAGGGGGTCAGTCTATTGATTGATTGATTTGACTTGGAGAAGGGGAGGGGCCAGTGAGATTATTGGTACAAAGGCATACATTTACTGGTTATTGGTTATTTGCCCATATTCAACTATAATGTACAAACTGTATTAACAGTTTATTCTCAAATCTCTCTCTCATTTATTTATTTATTTATTTATTATTAGCAAAGGTTGTGTTCTTTGCACTTGAAATGACAGTTCAGGGGGTATTTCAGAAAACAGGACAGACAAACAATGAGCATTTACAAAAATATTTCAGCAATGCTTTAAAATAAGATTCTATAATACCAGCCCCATTCTGACAAGCTGTGGCTCTATTCTCCCCCATTTGACGTCACTCTTCATGGAGAAGAGGCTTTCCGTCCACTTGCCTGGTGCTTCTGATGCGAATGAAGCCAAAGGGAGATGTACTGAGAGGAGGGAGCAAACAGCCAGTAATCCACTCAAACACTTCCTCCAGTTCTTTCTTCCATAGCTCAGGCTGGCTCTCTGCACTTCCTCTGAGGTCTTTGTAATCAGACTTCTCTCTCGGCCGGACAGCTGCGATTCACATTGGCAGCCAATTAGGGAAAGACGAAGAGAAGAGAGATAGCTGGATTTTAAGCACGACTGGTGAGAGGCACTATACATTATCTTGGGGCCGGAGTTTTAGAGACGATTTCCGGTTGCACTGGCAGGCACTTGGTTATAATAAGCTGAAGGGTTGAATCATTGGTATAATTATGACTGTGAATGAAAGAAAGTTACTGGTATTACTGGATAAGCTTTCTTAATTAAATTGTGGTTAAATACAAAACATGAAAAGGCACAAAACTATTAAACTATGGACAATCATAAGAAGATCATATGCAAAAGAAAAAGTGGTCAAACTGGACTAGAGCTCCATAATTTATTGAAAAAAAATGAATTGCAATTACAGACTTGTGATTTATGTTTGATAGGATTCTGTTCAGAGTGCATGTTGTAAACAACTCCTGGGAGCATTAACATTTCAGAGAAGATTGAAATCTAAAATTATAAACTAACGCAAGAATCCCATGCATTTCAAAAAATGTTTGTTGAGGTCTATACCACAGATACGGTTCTTCTAGATAGTATTTGCTCTTTACAAAGGACATTCTATTATCTAAATTGCAGTCTTTCTCTTTGCAGCCCTATGTCTGACCCATGCATGCAGCTTAACTGTGTATGGGTTTTGTTACAGAAGAAATGTGTGTGTGGCATAGTTGCATCACAAGGGCAGAGATGCACCCATAGTGCTCCTTCCTCTGTCTGATTATCACCACAGCTTAAGCTAATATGCAGAACCAGCGATTACTAAAGCAGAAAACATGATTAAGTATTTTTTCCTTTTGAAATAACCCCACTGTGGCGCGTACATCTTATTGGCTTATAGTGAACAGTCAGGCCTTCAGTCTGGGTCAGGAGGCTGCAGAGGATTACTATGGTCCACAAAATGAGATGCTATCGCTGCAGAAAAGACAGATGTTTGATCTGGGTCACTACTGAATTGGCAGGTTACAGCGTTTATGCTGCTTAGAGTTACATATACTTTACAATCCAGTTTCATAATAAAATATGGGTCAGGGCAGTTGTATTGTCAGATTTGTTGTATTTGTTCATGTCTTTATGGCCCAGTATACATTACTATTTAGAAAATTGTGAAAATGGTCCTAATATAGCGAGTATGAAGTTGTGAACTTGGGCATGCCTGGTAAGCTGTGAGAAGAGGCGACAGAACTTTGTATTAAAAGGTCAGAGCAGTGACATTGTTGTTTGTATTTATTTAGGATTTTGCCTCAGTCTAAATTGCCTGAGCTTCTGTTGCAAATGCTTCTCTTTCATTTGTCCAAATAAAAGGCTCCAGTAGTGACCCTGAGTAAGACGTGGCAGTGCATCAACCAAACACTGTTTGTGCATAATAATACTCAGCAAAAGGCTTAGGGGATAATCCAACCAAGTGGAGTGCACTACACTGTCACAGGAATTAAAATCGCTCTCCATCCAAAAAAAGGGCACGGCTGTCAGCATGGGTCAGAGCGTGACACATAACCAAGCACGTTACTTCATCTACACTTTTAATGCAAACATGATGAACAACTAAATATCTACCAACCATAAACCAATCCATTTATGAAAGACAACTCACAAGCCTGCCTGTAAACAGCCCTATACTCCTCCAATGCTGTATTGTGGAATTTTTATAACTAGCCCAGATATTGACAGGGTCTTCAGCGGTCAATATCCACAATAACTTGATCACCCCATATATTTATATACAGTCAATAGTCATCCCCACACAGGAGAAGAAACAACAACAGGATCTGGCCGAGGGATTATAAGACTCAAAGTGAGCAAAAATATATAACAAGAGACTAAAATAAAATTATAGACTGACTTTCTGTGAGATATATGTACTCATCAAATTCACTCATCGTTTCATTTGATCACTCATCAAACTGCCAATCCATACTGCAAAACATCTCCTATTTTTTCAACACATTTAAAGGTTACTGTCTGATAGTACCATGCTCTCACAACAGTCTGCTGAGGATTTCCAATGCAGTAATACTGTGGGGCCTGTATACAGACTCCCTACTGCAGGGTTTCAGGTTGCATCAAGACTAAAACCCCTATGGAACTACAAGAGTGCTCTGCGGTCACAAGCTAAAAAAGCAGATCAAAATCAAAAGTTGTCCGTGTCTGCTGCCAGGAAGGATAGCTAGGTAAGGTCATACATAAAGTCAATACTGTGCAAAGATTTTAAGCAAATACAAAATGGGTAATACTAATACTACTACTACTACTACTATTAATAATAATAATAATGAACTAGAATTATATAGCACCTATAAGACACCCAAAGCAATTGAAAGAGGAAGTACTATAATAATAATCATCATCATCAATCAATCAATAATAATCAATTTAATAACCATGAAAATTTGCATTACACAGGGAAGTCACATTTGCCTTCTAAAAAACATATCAGTTTACATTATTTATGAAGCCTCCTTGTCTCCTGTAACTTCAGAGTGGTTGCATTCCAGCTAATATTTCACCTTGAATAGTTTGTCCTTTATCTTCTGCCAGCATTATGCCACTCAGCACTTTTCCCCGGACCTGAGAAATCATTATCGGCCACCATGGGGTATTTAAAGCGCAGCCAAGTCACTACTTTGAAATTCCTCCTCCACTCCTACATGCTTAAGCCTAACGGACTTCACAGAGACCACCATGCTGCATGGAAGAGCCAGCAATACAATGACATTGTGGTTTCTGACAGTGGGAACAACACAGCTATTTTCAGAAAGTATATTTTAACCATCACTAGATATATTGAAAAACTGTGTTTCCATTCTTTGCTACATAACCAACCCACATCTCAACACAAAATCAATATTGCAAAACAATTGTAGCAAAATATTGGAAAAAAATATTTCCTTATTCTGTAAAGGTCTCAGTGTTTCACAACCTTGCACAACTGGTTTCAGAAAATATTTAGCAAAAAAGGAGATTAAGTAACAAACCAAATGCCTGTTTTGTTTAAACAGGTAATAATACTAGATATTGAATATTCTCTTGAAAAATTGCCATTTTAGTTGGAGAGCTAATATTCCAATATGGCGAACGTGCACGCAAACCTACCATTCATGCCGTTGTAAATGGTCCGATGGTGAGGTGACAGTTCGTCCGTGTTGGCCCTCCTCTGGCCCTCTCTGCCTGGGCTCCCAAACTTGGCATGGTCTGGGCTCATACTATACTGGTGCCGGTGTGTCTCAGGGCTCCCTCCTTGGACCACAAAACTTTTCTCGTGAAGCTCAGATGACCCTAGATGCCCCTGGCGATGTTCAGGACTCCCACATCCTGTACTGCTGATGCTACTCCTGTGGTGCCTTTGGAAGAGCTCCCCGCTGCCCCCCGTGCCCAGATAGTGCTGCCTCTGCCCTAGGACTAGATCAGAGCTGTGATGCTTTGGGTGCTGCTCCGGACTCCTCCCCCCAATATTCCTGCCATATTTCTCTGGGCTCAGTCCCCTCATGACTCGGCTATGGTCAGGCACAGAGATGGACCCGCAGCGAGGTCGGCACAGCTGGGGTAGAGTGTAGGGGTACTCTAAGCTGGTGCTGCGGTGGCGTCCAGCAGGGTGCTCAGGGCTGGACATGTCCCTGTCTAAACCGGTTATACCCCCTATCGCACTGATGCTGCTGCACCTTGGTTTGTGCACTATCTCTGGGCTGCCCTTGTCTCCAGTGCTACTCACACTGGCCACGCCCACAGTCAGATGCGTTTGCTTGTGATGTGGATGGTCTGAACTCTCAGCGCTACCTGCACTGGACGTACTGCTACCATCTCCCACATCTCTCATGAGAAGTCCTTGTCCAGGCACCAACAACAGACTGTTCTGACTATCTATGGAGTTACGGCAGCCCCCTATGCCACCTCCACTTCCGGTCCCGCCTCCTCCTCCTCCTGATGCCAAGCCTTTCTCTTCATCCAGCATCAAACAAAGCTCCTTTAGCTCCATATTCTCCCGGATGACATCCTCCTGGCGCTGCTCCAGCTCCTTCAGTTTCTGGAGGTACAGTGAGACTTCTTTGCGCATGATGCTAGCGCTGTAGCGGCCTAAACGCTGCCACTCTCGGGACACACGTTTGCCTTTCTGGCGGTCATCGTCAAGGAAACAGCACAAGTCCCGCAGCTCACGATTGTCTTCCTGCAGCTTCTGGTTAATGTCCTAGGGAAAAAAAAAAGAAAAAAAAAGGAATGGAGTGGGCACAGAGCAATGCAAAAATATAAAAATACATTTACTGTGTCATTGTTTGACCTACCCTCAGTATATAAATATTTAAAGGTATTTCATATTGTAACTTAAAGTTGTTTGTAATGTAGTAGTAGTAGTAGTAGTAGTAGTAATAGTACAACATGAGTAGTAATCTCTCAATCATCAATGTGGGTGCATGAATGATTAATGAATTAGCTGATGGCACATCTTGGCAGCCTCATTTCCATCAGTCTACCCCAAGGCAGCTATGGCTAAAGAAGTACCAACATGATTAGAATGTGGCACTTTGGGAAGCTTATAAAACAAGCTTATTAAGTTCATTACAATTGTAAGGCATTATTATTAGGCTATTAAAAAATGTAAAACGCATTGAATTCAATTAAGTTATAAAGCAGCTGTAGCTCTGTTAGTAATAGTTGTAGTATGTGAGTAAACCAGTGATGGCACACATCTCCCCTGTATGCTCCAGCTTTATGCTGCTCTTTACCCTGCAGCTTTTCACAGTGTAATTAGCAGCTTGGATCTGCGGACAGGCTGTTATTTATATAACCTGCAAACAATGTCACCCTTCTGACACCAAACATCTATTCTACAAACTATGAAATGTAATGTTGTTTTAACAGAAACTGCATTGCTTATAATATGCAGGACTCCAGGAATGTAAGCTGTGGCAGCTAGTCTAAGAATAGACACAAAGAGAAATCTGGACAGCAGATTTTTAAAGGTGGAGAGGAGGGCACTCCTTTTATATCGCCTCTCCAAGTACTTCTTTAAAGCGGCCTAAATGGTGTGCTGTAGAGGCATGTTTTGTCTACGGAAAAGTTAAGTGGCAATTCAGTAGTGCAACCACTGTCAATCACAAGCTTAAGAGTTAATGGTCAGTCTCCTAAAACACCTGAACATTCTGTGCGCGTGTCCAGGTGTGCGTTAAAGCTATGATCTCATCTTCTCTGCGCCCCCTCACCTTGAGCCCCCTGATCTCGTTCAAGTGAAGCTGTAGGCTACGGTTGACCTCTCGGATAAGATTGCCGTGGTCCAGGATCACGCTCATCTTGTCGGCCTCGGAGCGTCTGAGCCTTCGCACCAGCTCCTCTTTGCTCCACTTTTGCAGCTCATCGTCCGTGAGACCCGAGATGTCCTCCGCGGGACTTTCGGTTTTCGCTATCGACAGCTGGACCTGGGGCTGTGGCTGGGGCGGTGGAGTCGCCTTCTCCATGGGCACGGCTCCGACTCCAACAAAGCGAAAATACTCCTCTGCTCACGAGCAACCTTTGCTCGCATCCGCTCCAGAGTCGGATATAGCGTGGATCCGGCTACCGTCTGGTACCCAGTCGCATAGTTTGGCCTTTTCTGTTGCTTCCGACTTATTACTCTGCGGAGCAACAGCTGAGGATGCCGGCTGAGTGTGACAATAAAAAGAGGAAGCTTCTGCCTATCGCTGCAACATCCTCAGATCAGAGGTAGCTTCAGAATAGATGCAAAAATAAACGTGAAATTAGCCGTTTGTTCCAGATAACAAGCCCAAATCCAATGCAGGACGTAGCCTGTAGTGAGTGGAGCTTCAGAGGAGAGAGTCTATACACACCTGCCAACAGATGGGCTGTGTTCAGTTTGAGAGGAGGCTGCGTGAGGAGGGCTCCCTCTCTTTGGCTCCATCTAGAGCTCTCGTGGTTACTTCAGATATATAAAAGGATCCACGCGCCATCTAGCGGCCATACTAACATACTAACAATTAGACCTAGCAGGCCTACACCAGACAGTATTTGAAGTAAACCAAACTGTCCAATGAGAAGGTTTAACGGTGATTATTAATATGCACCTCCAGTTTCAGCTTAGCTAATGTGCTATTAAAACTGTAAATATAAAATTATTATATATATATATATATATATATATATATATATATATATATATATATATATATATATATATATATATATATATATATATATATATATATATATATATATATATATAAAGCTGCTGTTCTATCATTAGTTAATGCAGTGTAATCATATAATCATATAATCATAGACTGTAGAGTAACGTACGCCCATGCTTACGCCAGGCAGCAGGCATCGACGCGCTGACGTCATGGAAGCACAGCCAATAAGGAAGTCCGCATTGTGGAGTAACACGTCACTCTAGTAAAGTGAAGCCGGCTGCGCGATCCCTGCTCCGTCTGTTTCGGTCCTCCTGTGTCCACCATACCCTCAAATGCTCTGATCTTTGGAGCACAGCACGATCTTTGAGTGGAAATATAAAGAGGTAAGATTTCGGTTTATGGTTATGGTTATGTTTTTTATCGCCTTCTTTGATGAAACGAGGCGAAATGGGTTGATGCTACATTCCGTTAGCTAACTGGCTAGGTCTTTAGCTTTCATCAATATTTTAACACTGATCATCTGAAATAAACAGAGAAATGGAACAAACACTTAATTTTAAATCACCAATCAACCCCATAAACCCAGTTCCAGTAGTTTGTTTATTGAGATGTCAACGTGTTAGTTTTTGCGTACCAAGGGACCTATAATAAACGTAAAATTGTATGCTTTTACTTTTCTTTTTTGGGGAGAACACATTAACACAAGTTAAAGTAAAAATGACCCTAACCTTCTGTGGTTGCCAAGCTGTCAGGGGAGTTCTAGCGTTTGTTTATTATCTACTTGACCCTTGAATTCAATCAGTGTGATAGTTACATGATAAAAGCGCTCTATCATTCTATTTTGTACTAAATCACTTCTACTTTTTTAGTTTTTTTATTTATTTATTTGTTGTTACTACAGCTGTCATATACCACTTAATGGCAATTGTACAAGTATTTGTCTTTGACATTTATTCCTTTTTATTATTTATAACTTATTTTGGCAGTAGCATTATGGCAATGGCATATGTAATAATTGGTCACCACTACTTAACTATCGCCATTTTACAGTAGCTTGTCAAATAACTGTTCTGACAGGATAGATGTTCTATAGAAGTCCTATTCTAATATTTTAATTATCAAATAATTTTCCTTTTAAATGCTACCAACCAAATGTTACCACGAAACACGGCACAGATTTGTATGCCACGTGAAAGGCAGGATTACACATTTATCGTAGTTACCACCCACAAAGGTGTAGTTCAGTGAATTGTTTTCTATTTTCAGCATTGTATCACACTCCATCAAAACAAGCTGATCAGGTTTCCAGCAACACACCTGTGCGTCATACTTGGAGGAACTACGTAGATTTTAAGAATGGGAGACAAAAAAGCACTTGTATAAAGCGAAGCCTACTGAAATCACTAGAACAGACTGACTGAGAGAAGTTGGGAGGGAAGATCAGTCCTTTCTGAAGATAAGATACTTCACTGTTGGATTTTTGGCTCTTTCTTTTCTCAGCTTCACTATGACAACCTACCAGGAGTTTATCCAACAGAACGAGGACAGGGATGGGGTGAGATTCAGCTGGAACCTGTGGCCATCTAGTCGCCTTGAAGCCACTCGGCTCGTGGTCCCTGTCTCTTGCCTCTTCACTCCCCTCAAAGAAAGACCAGACCTGCCCCCTGTCCAGTATGAGCCAGTGCTCTGCAGCCGGGCAAACTGCAAGGCTGTGCTTAATCCATTATGGTAAGTTTAAAAAAAAAAAAAAAAAAAGAAAGAAAATGCAATTTGTTTTGTTTTATTGTACAATTATTAAACATTTAGTTCTTGAATGTATATATTTCATAAACAAGGACATAAGTAGAATTTGTTAGAAATATATTAAATTAGAAATGGTTTTAGTTTAATACAATACAACACTGTAATTATTCCTTTTTTTAATACATTTTTTTCATTTTATAGTCAAGTCGACTTCAGAGCAAAAATATGGGCTTGCAACTTCTGTTTTCAAAGAAACCCTGTAAGTTTTGTATTTAATATTTATGTGGATATTATTTGGACAGTGTACATTTATAGAGGATGAGAGGAAGTTTGTAATTTTGAGCTGTCTGTCTGCAGTTTCCACCGTCTTATGCTGGCATTTCAGAGGTAAACCAGCCAGCTGAACTCATGCCACAGTTCTCTACCATTGAGTACATAGTACAGGTAAATATACATATCTGCACTCTAACCTTTTGTTGTATGTGTGTTCTGGAGTTGTTCTGTGCAAAGGGTGAATATTGGAAGATTTCCTGTAAATAGCTCAGTTTGTCCAAGTGTGTAAGTTATTTTTATATCATCTTATCAGTATTATAAACATTTGACATTTTGTTTCAGCGTGGGCCCCCAGCTCCTTTGATTTTCCTGTACGTAGTGGACACATGTTTGGAAGAAGAGGATCTCCAAGCTCTCAAAGAGTCCCTTCAGATGTCCCTCAGCCTCTTACCCCCCAATGCCCTAGTGGGGCTCATCACATTTGGTCGCATGGTTCAGGTTCATGAGCTCAGCTGTGAGGGCATTGCTAAAAGTTATGTTTTTAGGGGCACCAAGGACCTTAACTCCAAACAGATTCAGGTTGGTGGCAGCTTTTCTTAGGCTTGAACATTTAATAATGACACATATTATAGATTTGTATGTAATTTTAAATATTTATTATTCTATACAGGAGATGTTAGGTTTAAGTAAGCCAGCTACCCAAGGACAGCAGGGGCGTCCTATGGCTCCTCAGGACCCCGCTTCTGCTTGCAGGTATGGACACAGCAGACTTTTATTTTTGTTTTGTTTTTTTGTCAAAGCAGTGTCAGCAGTCTTTTATGTTTGTGCAGTTAATAAATAGTAAAAGAAAAATCTTTTACTTACAATATTTAAGATATAAAATTTTGAGTCCTTCTCAATTTAGTCCTAATTTAGCCTTAACTTCTAATAATTTTACTTATTAATTAATGTATATATATTAAAATATTAGAAATATCCTTATCCCACCTAGTAACTGAATATGAAAGTCTCTTATCCTGTAGTCCAAATTTTGTGGCCTAACCCCAAGTCTTGTTTTTGCGCAGGTTCTTGCAGCCAGTACATCGTGTAGATATGAACCTGACCGACCTTCTGGGTGAACTGCAGAGAGACCCTTGGCCAGTTCCTCAGGGCAAACGACCACTGCGCTCTACAGGAGTTGCCCTGTCTGTGGCTGTCGGTTTGCTTGAGGTAACCACATTTTTGGTCAATTTTATCAATTTATCTACTTATCAATTTCTTTTTAAGTTGCAATTGTCAAATAAACTTGCATACATAATAGTTAATAGTACTCTTGTGTTGTTGTCAGCACTTAGCTTTACCTTCTGTATTCTTGCACAAATATTATCACTGACTGGTTATATAACTGATAAGTGAATAGATCAAGCACTGATTCTCTGTACTTGAACAGTTTGAATGTCTGGGCTGATTAGAGTTTGTACACTTTGCTCTGCCAGAGTGTCTACATTGATTTTAATGGGACATTAAGATAATGCACATCAGTCGAAGAAGGCTGAAATCACTATGAATACTTTATTACCCAAAGTATTTTTTTACTTACTTTACTTTACTTTACTTTTTACCATTATTGTCCTTGGAAGTGGACTTCCAGGAATCTGCTTTGTTGCCTACACAGCTTTAGTTATTAAGGCAAGATTTAATTTCTCCCTTAAAAAGTTGAACATGAGAAATAGACCATGAGTCCTTTAGTACTCAGAATTCAGAAATCCAACAACGCAAATAGGTATTTGACACCAGACAAAAACAAGGAGGATTACAATTAAGCTGTTGTTACATTACAGTAAAAGCTGAGTGTTTCTCTCTCTAACTTCTCCTGATGTGTCCCACAGGGCACATTTCCCAATACGGGGGCTCGTGTGATGCTGTTTATTGGAGGGCCGCCAACCCAAGGCCCTGGCATGGTGGTGGGAGATGAACTGAAAACCCCAATCCGCTCATGGCATGACATCCAGAAGGACAATGCTAGACATCTGAAAAAAGCAACTAAGGTAAAAGTGATCTGTCAAATATCATATATGACATTATTAGCACAATGAGACCACCAATCATGTATTTATTTATGGGCTCAAATAAAGTTATTTTGTATTTGTCTACACAGTATTACGAAGCATTGGCCAATCGTTCAGCAGTAAATGGCCACAGTATTGATATCTATGCATGTGCCCTCGACCAAACTGGGTTGCTGGAGATGAAATGCCTGTCTAATCTTACAGGGTACGTCAGCAAGTCACTTTTTTTATTTAGTGTTTTTCATTAATACAGGAGACTACGGTGGCTCACCACAGAGAGCCTACCTATACTGGCATAACAAAATTAGATTCTGTTGCTCATTGTATTCTCATAAACATATAAAAGATGCTACACTGGTCAAAAATGACTCTTTAAAGATTAAATATAGGCAGTAAATTACTTTTTATGCTTAACAAGTGCAATGACATTAAATTATTAATATCAAGACACTGGAAACATTGTTATTATAAAGAATTATTATAAATGCAATCTGTCTTCCTTGATTAGGGGCCACATTGTGATGGGAGACTCTTTCAACACATCACTTTTCAAACAAACTTTCCAGAGAGTTTTCAGTAAGGACTTCAATGGAGATTTCCGTATGGCTTTCGGAGGTGTCCTGGAAGTCAAGGTAAGATTTACAGTAACAGTAAACTATTTGTGTAAGCGGCTAACATTTGACGCTAACCTATTTTTCAGACCTCCAGGGAGCTGAAGGTTTGTGGGGCTATTGGACCTTGTGTTTCCCTCCACGCCAAAGGCTCCTGTGTCTCAGAGAATGTGAGTCACTTTTGACAATAGAGATAATTAAATCCACCCATTTTGTTGAATGTGTAATGTGAGAAATGTTGTCCTTCAGCATTGTTTACAGTGTTTCTGTGTGTCTAGGAAATGGGCATTGGAGGCACAACCCAATGGAAAGTATGCAGCCTTAACCCCTCTACCACTTTGGGGCTTTATTTTGAAGTGGTAAATCAGGTACATGAAACTTAAAACAGCTTAGATTACATTGATTTCAGATCATTGTGTGTTAATACAGTGTTTTTTAATGTTTGTTTGTCTGTTTGTTTAGCACAATGCGCCTATCCCCCAGGGGGGACGTGGAGCAATCCAGTTTGTAACTCAGTATCAGCATTCTAACACACAAAGGAGGATACGTGTCACTACCATCGCCAGAAAGTAAGTGTTACTGGAATCTTGTGTTTGAAAAAGGTTTCTCTGTGTCAACATAAAAAACTTGCTCAGTAGAAAATGGGCACCCTGCAGTCAGTTATGCAATCACCTGAGCTGGCAAGTTCCCAACACAGTCTAATATTAGCTCTAACTACGAAGATTCTTACGTTCCAGTAGTTTATTTGCATGTGTTTGTGCGTCATTCATCCACACCCTTCTCACCTCTACCTGCCTCTTTTTTTCTTCTCTACCTCTCTGTTCCTCTGCTCTACAGCTGGGCTGATGCACAGTCCCAAATTCAGCACATCGAGTCTTCCTTTGACCAGGAGGCAGCCGCAGTGCTCATGGCCCGACTGGGAGTGTTCAGAGCAGAGTCTGAGGAGGGCCCAGATGTTCTACGCTGGTTGGACAGACAGCTCATCCGTCTGGTGAGAACTTTCCTCAGTAATTGCGTGCAGCTCTCAAGTAAATTAGCTTGTTGTGCTTAGTGTTTTAAACTCACATACTGTTGCAGTGTCAGAAATTTGGCCAGTTCAACAAAGAAGACCCAACCTCCTTCCGGCTCTCGGAGTCACTGTCCCTCTACCCACAGGTAATACTGCCACCTGCTGGTAAAAAATATGTATCCTGTGTTCAGTTTCAGCTATTATTTGTCTTGCATACTGTAAGTCAAACAATAACAATGCTTGTCTTTTTCAGTTCATGTTCCACTTGCGGCGGTCACCCTTCCTGCAGGTCTTTAACAACAGTCCCGATGAGTCATCTTATTACAGACACCACTTTGTCAGACAGGACCTGACCCAGTCACTCATCATGATCCAGCCAATTCTCTACTCGTACTCCTTCTACGGCCCTCCAGAGGTCAGAGTCATAGCCCAAAACACCTCACGAACAGCCATTTATGATACTAGAGACTGAACTGTGCCTCTGAAATTCTGTGTTTTAATGAGACTCTTGTGTGTTTATTGCAGCCTGTGCTTCTCGACAGCAGCAGTATCCTCCCAGACAGAATCCTGCTCATGGACACCTTTTTCCAGCTGGTCATCTATCATGGAGAGGTGAGACACACTAAATGTTTGGTCTTTGTCTATTTTAAACTAATTTCTGAACATTGAGTAACAAGCTGTGTCTGTTTTCAGACTATTGCTCAGTGGAGAAAAGCTGGCTACCAGGAAATGGCAGAGTATGAGAACTTCAAGCAGCTGCTGCAGGCTCCTCTAGATGACGCTCAGGAGATTCTGCAGACACGTTTTCCAATGCCGCGCTACATCGACACAGAACACGGAGGCTCACAGGCACGCTTTCTGCTTTCGAAAGTCAACCCCTCACAGACCCACAACAACCTCTACGCCTGGGGACAGGTATAGTACTCCAAACACCACACTGTCAAAGAATGGAGCAGACATATACTATACTTTTCATTAAATTATGTCCTAATTACAGAGAGTTTAGTTTTGACCTGTAAACAAAGTATGTCCTGGATTAGCCCTGGTTCTAAAAATGGGATGTTACTAAAGCTGAAAATAGCATTAATCTTTTATTTCCCAACCTAAGGGAGAGCTGAGCCATAACCTGCCATATACAAGTGCTTAGAATACATCTGCATCTGTTCATTCAGAGATTATTGAGACTGCGGACTCTTGCATAAGCGAGTGTCCACAATAAACATGTCTGGTCAATGAACTGATTATGTCATAAGCAAATGCCTTTTAGAGAGAGTTCAATGCTTCGGTCTTTCTACAGGAGACTGGAGCACCCATCCTCACTGATGACGTGAGTCTGCAGGTGTTTATGGACCATTTGAAGAAATTGGCCGTGTCGAGCGCAGCATAAGACTTGACTACATAGCAGTGAGGAAAAGGAAGAAGAATATTCCATAACATTTCCCTGATTCTGTGAAGGAGTCACATCCAGAGAGGCCTGGAGGTGCTTGATTACATTATATAGATTTTTTTTTTTTAAACATTTTTATGTCAAAATAATAAAGGAAAACTGCACATTCCTGTATCAATTAAGGAGAGCAAGTAATGTTAACCACATTTTAATTACCTTTGGACCTTGTATAAAATATAGCTTTGTTTTGTCAATTAAACTGTCCTAAGCTGAGCAATAATTGTGTCTAATATGAGATGGCAACTCTGACATGTTGAATGATATCAATTTCATTTTATCATTTTATTTGTTTGTCCTAGAAAATATTATTGCGGTGTGTAGTTAAAGCTATTGTAAAGCTAATATGTCTGCTTTGTCTATAGTAAAATATGTCTGCAACTTTCTCATAAATAAATTATAATGATACATCTAACGAGCATTATTTACTTATTTTATAGAAATTTTTAAAATGATCAAAATAAGTACCCAAAGGTTGTTAGAAAAAAAAACAATTTGATAGTTTATTGTTGTTCAGGTCACCACCTAATATTTTTAAGTGTCTCTAATCTAAGATATAATAAATTAAGCAGTCACGTTCAGATGGGAGGATGTCCATAATTTATGCAATTTTAACACAGTTGGCATGCCTTGGTACTTCTCAGTGGCTGTACATTTTGGTACACTGTTGATTGTAATCTTGTATTGTGCCTATGCGCAAAGCGAGTAGTGGTGCTTACATCAGTGCATGAGGTGACGGGTCATTTCTGCAGATTGGAAATGACACTCAACAATTGTCTTTTTCTCATCCGTTTCTACTGAACATAAAGCCCTCAGCCACGCAATCCCAACTGCAAAGCCCCTCACACACACCATGGACTGTGGCTGTAAGCTGATCTCAGAGCACCCAGACAGTATGATTTCGAGGATCAGTGAACCAGGATTATGAGGACTAATCCTGGGGGGCTATCTGTTTAGAGGAAGATTCTTTTAGCAACTTTAAGAGGATGTGTCACTGACATATTCAAGTGTCCATCAAGTGTACTCAAAAGGTCTGTTCACTCTTTGGTCCAAGACTGAGCTCATTTTAGTCCTGATATAGAGTTGACTTAATTTGGTTCTGTTTTGGTCCTGGTTTAGTCCTGGTGTAGTCCAGATTTAGTTTTATCCCAAATTTGATGTGTGTGTGCAAGTGTGCGTGAGTATCACATTATGGGGACTAACCACCCGCATGCGGACAAAAAACATGTCTCCGTGATGTAACTCCTTTTATTATTAAAGCAACAACTTTATTTTGAATTCAATTATGGTTTAAAATAGGTTAAGGTTAAGGTTAGGATTTTGGTTAGACTTAGGAAAGTAGTACTGTAACTATGGTTAAGTTAAGTTAGGAAATGAAGGTAGACCAATATGTGAATGCATGTTTATGTGAGGTGTAAATCAAGACACTTATTTGAGCTAAATAACTATCTACTCTTGTTATGTACTAGAGAGATAAAAAAAACAAAAACCTTCCAGTCTTGGTAGTAGGCTACTGTCTAACTACTGTCAATGACAATGTCACTGTAATCATGGCTTTTACATCCAGTGACTTCTTTGACGGGACCAGCTGTTGTTGAGATGTTTTGTGCAGTAAAAGTATTTCTCTTTGACGTCTCACAGATGCAGGCAGTAGCAAACATAAAAGTTGCGCCTTCTTGTACGTCAGAGCTCTCATTCATGATGTTCACGCCCATGTGATTCAGGCTTAGCCAAAGCTGTAAAGAAATGTGTTGTCTTATTATCTCTCATCAAATCCTGATAGATCCGGGCAACGCGGGGCAAAGGCTGAAGAAATCCATTCTGGCTTTTGTCCCAGATATGTTATATAAACATATATGCCATAGTGTTTATATAACATTGATGACATATAATTCCTTTAAATAATTTAGAAGAAAATCGCATATGGTGTATTTGTGAACAGGGTTGCAGAGTAACAGTCTGCAATGGGCAATCTGGACCAAATGTAGAAAGCATCTTACAACCAGCCACTATGTCCACTATCTGGATCTGTCCCCAGTGTCCTGTGCACTGCATTTTGATTAAGCAGACAATCTTTTCATAGTGCAATTCTCTTCATTCTGTCTGGATATACTTGTCTATTTGTGAAGGTCTGTCAGAAAACTAAATCTTGAAGCATGTGAAGATTATGCAGCAGGATTAAAGAGGCCTATAATATGCTGTTTTTACAGTTGTCCAATAAAAGAATAAAATCCGCTTTCCGTTGTATTTTCTAATATATGATCTAAAGCATGCACAAACCACTAGATAATAAAAGGGCACAGTCAAAATCTAGTGGTTCTTTCTAAAAACCCCTATGAAGTGCTGAAGAAACAGGAAGCAAGTCATTTTTTGATAATAAATTATACTGTATATTGTAAGTGCCATTTCATTTCTGTTCAACTCTTAGTTTAGTATTTTGACTGCAAGCTTCTAACCTTTTTCTATATTATCATATCATCAATAGCAATTTATAGGCCTATTATGTACCATTGCTTTAAAATGTAAACAAACTTGTTTACATTTCCTTGTTTAAAAAGTACATCTATTTAGTAGTTGCTTTCCCTTTATTTTTGTTTTAACTTTTGGTTCAGTGATTTTTCCCATACTCAGGCTGGACCAGGGAACTTCCAGTGCATCCATGGGACAGAGGGGATTATGTGGTCAGCTCAGAGACAACCTCTCACCATCTGCACAGACGTCATAAGCACTGCTGCCCAGCACTGGGCCAAGTGTGCGGCTGATCAATATGTTCCATACTCAAAATAATAATCTAAAGTGACTCTCCCCAAGTCAGAGAGGTAAGATGGGGGCATGCATTTTCACAGGTTTTTGGTTGTTATTTTAGAGCTGCCTCTTCTGGAAAACACCAGCTAACATCAGGGTTAATCAAAGTCATTACTTTGTTAATTTGTGCCTCTGCAAGGCATAAGAGTTCATAATCCTGCATGATTACTAAGGATGTAGCCCTTGACCCCAGTTCACCTTCAGACCACCCATAGGTGCCGCTTTCAGCCGCTTATCCCACACAAGGAGCAATGGTTTATATCAGTAACATATGCTTAACCTCTGCATTATATGGCCAAGGCCCCCACTGTGACCTTATAAGACCAGATGTTCAATTGTGTTGTGGGGGCCCATTTTATTCAAAAGAAGAGGAACTAATTTATGTAGCCCAGTTCCAGATAACGGCGGATTGGCACTGCCACTAACAAGCAGGTAGTACTAAATTTAAATAAACACTAACCAGCTCAAAAGATGCATGCATCCACACCTGAGCTAAAGATTACATTTGAATTTAATTTAACCTTGCCAGTTGAAATTTACCTAAAGATAGGCCTTCAGATTTAGTAGGCCTAGTAGTAGGCACACGTGAAATTATTTAGGCCTATTCATTAATTTAGTTATTGCCTATTTAAATATAGATGTCTGTAGATCACCAAACCTAATCCACTCCACTGTCATTTAGCATTTTGCGCAGCTAAGCACTGAGGCATTGGAGCATCTTTCAGATGCGCACTCATACCGTGTATGTGCTAGTTCTTAGGCTGTAGGTCTTCATTTCAGTGCTAATGTCCCACATTGACATGGCTTTATAATCGCTGTTATTTATGTCGGCATGTTATGTTGCGTTTAGTGCTGCATTGGAAGAGCGCTCCAACGCACAGGGACACAAGGAGAGAGAAAGAGAGAGAAGAAAATCCACCCGACTCTAAGCGCGCGTTAAATCCTCCCAACGTGACTTCCTATAGGCTGCGACCGCTCGTGAGGCAGCGCGTGTGGGGGGAGATGATGAGATTGTGGCATTTGGCACAGAACGGAGCAAGGAGAAAGTCTTGGGTATTTGTTTAACTTTGCCGCAAACTGTCAAATGGGATCTCACTTGTGGAAAGAAACGTGCACCTGTTACCAACATGCACCTCTGAAACTCGGACCATGAGGACCACGCGCAGATGCAGGACCCTTCTGTCGGTCGGACTCAACTTCTTCGCACTGTTTTTCTCCATCACGGCGTTCATCACTACGTACTGGTGCGTGGGGACGCAGAGGGTTCCCAAGCCAAAGTGCAGTAAACTTCGGACGCACCAGTGCATAGACTACGGAGTGAACGAGACCGACCCTAACAAAGTGGTGTACAGCTGGGAGACGGGGGATGACCGCTTTCTGTTCCGCCAGTTCCACACCGGCATCTGGTTTTCCTGTGAGGAAAACATCCATGATGAAAGTAAGAGCCCAAACTTTAGGATATGTGAAATGTTTCTGCAAGCAGATAGTTAGAAATCTAATATGGGACAAACATCAGCCTTATAGTGAAAATGCAGTGATTTTGGGAAAGAAAAAAAAAAGACTTATTATGGCATAGTTCAGTTTGGAGGGAAAAAAGAGTTTGGTTGTGCCATGAGCTAGTCATATGTCCTGTGTATTGCTCCGTAATGTAATCCTTCTTGTGTAGGCTACTTTAAATAATAATAATAATCATCATCATCATCATCACACTGATTATCATATTGTGTTTTATAGTGATTTAACATTTCTCTATCATACTCTGAACCAGAGCAGCAGACTTCTGGCATTCTGGCATTTGACCTTTATTTAGGCCTATTGTTCATAGGAGCAGATACATCAGATTTCTCAAAATACAATATTAAATAGATTTTACAATAATAAAAACATAAAACACAAAACAAATAAAAGTTTCCCAGTGTAAACCAGGGATCTAATCGTATCAACCTCTGGGTCAGGCTCAGGCCCTTTTAAACCCAGTGTAGTAGTCATTTGTGCATATCTCCAGACTGGTCAGATCACACATGTAAGATTCACAGTGGCGATATAGCAGGTGACAAAAGAGAAGTGCATGTCATTTAAAGTTTTCTAGTGGTGGTGATTAGGGATTTCAAACACTGGCGTAACTGAATGAATTAAGTTGAACTGAATAAAGTTGCATAAGTGTTTACAAACCCCTCATAGGCCCATGTCACAGACTAAAGAGATATTAGAGAAATGTGTGCTTCAATGTCTGCATTGTGGTGAACTGTTGTAAAATGCATGAAGAGCTAAATAGAGATTATTTGGGCCTTTGCGCTCTCTCTCATCAAGTGTCTGTGCAGTGGAGGGTGAGTGAGACAGCTTGAGTTAATAAGGATTATGTAACATGGCTCTTGATGAGTTTTTCCTCAAAACAGCTGTTGCCACCCTTCTTCTACCTGATTAATGTTCCACTTACAACAAATCCAGCCACACGCTCGGCTCAGCAGATAAAACATGCCATCTAAATGAATACACTATGTTAAGAGCTCCTCGTCTGCTCTCACTCAGTGCAATGGGCACAAATTATACTAAAAGTAAAATATTGTTATAGTACACTGTTATTGTAAATCTGTGTAAATACCTGTAATTCTCCAGAACATCAGACAGCTGTTAAGTGTTAAGTGCTAGGATGCCATCTGCCATCACCGAATCCTTCCCAAAACCTGCATTGCTGCTTAACATATGCCCCATAATTGACTTAATCCACTCCTAAACTTCTGACCGCACATTTTTCTGGCCATGATCTAATCCGGAGTGCAGTAACACACCTGGATGAATTAGGAGATTAGATTTGGACAAAACCGCTCAGACTCTCACTTATGTCACTGCTGTAGTGACATCTGTCCAGCCCAAACAAGTAGTGCTGACCTTTTAACGTAACCCGACCAAGTACTTAATGTTCTTTCAGTTTCTATATTTAGCACTGTAGTCCCTAACTGTCCAAAATGAATGAATTTTTGGTACTTTTTTGCCAGGTGAAAGGTGCCGAAGTTTCATTGATTTGGCTCCTGCCTCAGAAAAAGGTAAGAGCATGGTCAGAATGGTGAAACTCTGTAGGAAAATATGCACGCAATGTTACAAATCAATTAGAGGCAGTTATGTTTAATCAAAGGTTATTTATATATTGGGCTAATTCTTTAATGTAGTAGGGCTGCAACAACTGATCTGAATATCAGTTGATGACTATATTGTTGGACTGTAATTACACTAAAATGTATGTCAAAAGAAGTATGTATGTATTTCTAAATACATACATGGTGAAAAGTACAAAAGTACATCTTCACACAACCTTGTGTGAAATGTACTTTTGTACTTTTCACCATGTATGTATTTAGAAATACATACATGGTGTAATTTCACTAGCCAACTATTCCAAAAACGGGAGAGTTGCTGACTATAATAATTAGTTGCATACCTAAGAGGGTTTCCTAACAGACTGTGTCGGGTGCAGGGATGCTGTGGCTCTCGCTGGTTTCAGAGATGTTATACATTGTGTTGCTGGTGGTGGGCTTCAGCCTCATGTGTCTGGAGCTGGTCCATTCTAACAACATCATCGACGGACTCAAACTCAACGCTTTCGCTGCTGTCTTCACTGTGCTCTCAGGTATGCTATAATCTATTACACACATAGATATCACTCTAGGGCTGTATAGTATTGCTTTGCAATCCTCACAGTTCAGTCATGGTTGTGTGCGTTTGCAGGTCTTCTGGGCATGGTGGCTCATGTGATGTATACACAAGTGTTCCAGGTGACTGTGAGCCTGGGCCCACCCGACTGGAGGCCCTACAACTGGGACTATGGCTGGTCCTTCTGGTATGAATCTGTATAGTCATAATAGACCCCCTCCTGAAGGAACTGTGTTGTATAATTAAGCTAATCCTATCCTGAAGTTTCTAGTTTTCCCAAAATAGTGGGTCATCTCCATCTCACCTCTTCCAGCATCACTGACGCTAATGAAAAAGAGGCAAAGCTCTCATGTTATGGCCGGATTAGGCTTTGGTGTCTAAAGCTCCAATATGGAGTATGATTGGAATTGCTGGGGGATAATATTTCATTTCTTTTACAATATGCTCACAATGCTTTAAATCTAGTGTTCAAGACTAGCAGTTCTTGACCTTTTGTGATTCTTGCATGTGAAACATGACAAGATGAATTGTATGTAAGATCACTCCAGCAACCAAGCACTGAGAGACTGACACTAATCTCTGCAAACATAGGCAGAGTGTCCAAATGCTAACATCCAAGCAGAACATTATGACCATGATTATAATAGATATTGTTAATATGTTCTTATGTGGCAATTATTAGTTTAACTTTTGACTGAATCACTTATAATATTGTGCACAGCAGACTGGAAACACTCCAAAAGCATAAACATGTTGGAGGTGCTCCAACTCCATATAGTCATGTAGAGTATGTTGCTTGCGATTTTAACCTCCGTCCTCTTTGAATAACTTTTTGCATGAATTGTGCTCAACAACTAAAGTTCCCTTGAATAGTTAAATGTACTCAAATCTCTCACTAGTCATATCACATGTAATACACATTAAAGAACATATGGGGCAGCAACGACTCAGGTTACATAAAGTGTTACTGCCAGTCAGACTGCCCCAAGAAGTAGCTTACCATTACCAGTGTCATCATTTTTATGAATCTCAAGGTTTGATATGTATTTTTTCTGTTGCAGTATGGCCTGGGCATCCTTCACCTTCTGTATGGGGGCATCAGTTACTACCCTCAATTCCTACACAAAAACAGTCATTGAGTTCAGACACAAGCGCAAGACATTTGAGCAGAACCTCCGTGAAGAGGATGCCCGCGAGGCCTTTGGCTATTTCAGAGAACATTCAGTGCACTCCATCTCCAAATCTGTGGAGGTATACCCAAGTCACAGCATCAAGAGTGGCAGAAGGACCCCCATACCCACCGACTCCCCGGACCTGAGCGATCGGGCATCTTTAGGGGAGGAACAATGCTGAACTATTTTAGCAGGGCTGCTGGACATATTCATTGTTGTGGCATGTAGCTGGCTCCAGACTATTCGAGCAACTATGGACCTGGGATGGGGTATAGACTGGACAGTGGTCAGTGACACTTAACCAACAAATAGCCATTCACTCTCTATTTTTGTAATTTAAGTAAATCCTGCCTTATTCAACAAAGCACTGGATAGGCTACTGTTGATACCCTTCAGAGTTGGAGAACCCATTTTAATGGGCTGAAAATGTATTTATTCAATTAACATATTTCTGAGGTGCATCAAGCCTTAAGAAAACATCAAGAGGACATGCAATCTAAACAATAATCATAATTGCATAATAAGTAAGTATGTGCCTACTATGAAGTATAAGTTATTGACTCATTGTAAATCTGTAGTTATAGAGTGAGTGTGCAATGTACGTGTGATGCGTGAAAAACATTTTTACTTATGTCCCCATTTAATGTGTCTCAAGCCATTTAAAAAACACAAACACACACACACTTCTTTTAGTTCTGAAATGACTGAATTTGAATTCACCATTTTTGAACACACAATTTGTCTGTTCAAAAATGGTTAGTTCAAGAGGTTACGTAATATAGTAATATAAAGAACTTTCACCAGAGGGCAGTGTTGCATTTGCAATGACACAAGACTAGCTCAGAGAAGAGTTTATTTGGATAGATGTTTACCATATAATTTCATTAAAATATTTACATAATAATACACAATACATAAAAGTGCATAAAGAGGTGGACCTGCACTCTCTTGTCCGCACCAATATTTACACTAAAATGTTTTTTGTTTTTTTTTATTTTAAATCAAATCTAAGATATTTTACTTTTGTCATCTTTAGCTCAGTACCCATCATCATACTCATTCTGTGCCTGTTGCCTTGCCAACATGGCCTGGATCAGAGCGCTGGACGGAGCAGGGTTTTGTGGTGCTCCGGGGACCCACTGCATCCTCTTCAGCTCCTCCTCCTCTTCCTCCTCAGCCCGCTGTCTGGCCTGCATCACCTGCATCATGACACTATTGACCGAGGCTGGACTGTTCTCCTCCTGTTCCTCTGCTGTGTGCCTATAGTTAACATGGTTCTCAGTAAACCCTGCCCTGCTATAGTACTCCTCTCTAGTCTGACTTTCAGTTCTCTGTCTGGCTTGCATCGCTAGAGCTAGAGCACTGGAGGAAGACTCTAAGGGAACTGGAAGTCCTCTGGCCTGCTCCCTCTCCTCTTCCTCCTCTGCACGCTGACGGGCGAGCAAGACTTGAACCATTGCATTGGAGTTAGAGGAACCATTTGATGAGAAGTCTTCTGGGTGGGGCTTGGTTTTGCTCTAAAGAAGAAATAAAAGGGTATAAATATATGTTTAGACATTTAGGCTAGGGAGAAGAAAAACATACCTTCTTCTCTTTGGGTCTTTTGTTAGGGTGAGATTTCTGGAGGTTCTGCAACTTCTCTAGCAAAAATGATTTGTCTTTACCTTCCTTGAAAAAGAAACAGTACATGTTGGAATCAAGAATAAAATATGTAAATATATGGATCTCTATTAGCACACTTACATTGACAATCTGGCGTCGTAGAAGAACAATGAGTTGCTTGCGGCCTTGACTCACTTGCCAGAAAATGTACACAATAATTCTGAAATGGAAAACTCATTTGCAGTCATTGTTAATTTCTCATCACAAAATGAAATTGCTACAAACAATTACATAAAAATGAATAAAATGGAGCTAGTGTAAATTCAGTCTGGAAGACCTAACTTCGCTCCTGTCTACCTCAAAGCTTTTTCCACAGTTTACCTGCTCCTCAGCCTTCATCACCTAAGTCCAAATGCTCCTCCCCGCTGCTCGCTGCACCTCCTCCTCGTCCAGTCAGCGCTCAGTCTGCCCAATTTAAACCCCGGTTTGCAGGTGCATGGTTACTTTGGTTTATGCCTCCACGCTCCACCCCTTCCCCAGCGCCCCTCATCTCTACTTCCCCTTTATTCTCCAGGACCTCACATCTACCACCTTCAGTGTCCATACCCCAGGGGGAAGACATCTCCTAAACATCATACAAACAGCCATGCCCTTCATCACAACGTTTTCTGCCAGGGTCTGAATCCCAAAACCAATCCATTCAATAAAACTACTAATACTTTCTCTTATCTATTAGAACATGAATTATACAATCTGTTCCAAGTTTTATGTTGGTGAAATGTACTTACAGAATGATAATTGTGACGAGGAAGTAAAAGATTTCACTCCTGATGACCTTTTGGTAGATGAGGCTCACCCACTTGGAGCCTTGGATGCCATCCAGCTTTATGGTCCAGTTTTCCACCACACTGAAGGTGCTGGTGAGCCCCCGAAATGGACCACAGTGCTTAGATGGGGTCAGGCTGTGGCACAGATGAGGAAAAAAAATTCACAAATGGAGTATTATAGAGGCAGGGATGTTGTTCTGTCAAATTGTATGAAGAGATGATTATATGAAATTTATGTTGTTCATACCTCCAAGCTGTGTACCCCACAATTGCCAAAGCCCCCAAAAAGAAAGGGAAGAATAACAAAGCGGTAAAAATGGTTTTCATTTGAGCTGCTCTGCCTGTCCGTCGTGGAGGCTGACAGTTCTGCATCAAGCTTACCTAAAAGAATCATATCACACAGCATTATTTTATCTATTTAACAGCTGTCATTTTGAATGGCATTGTTAAGGTATTTGTGTACTGTTTTATTAATCAACATAATTAACTTGTCTTGAATCAATAAACACTACAAAGCAGACAAATATCTGTCCAGCATTGATCACACTGGTCCGCATTTTCCACACCACAGTATAAACGAAGCATTCACCATTCCTAATAGGTTTGAATTAATCATTGACCAGGTGCACAAATGGAGTAATATGAGCCCTAAGCAGCCAGGGCATTCAGTGCATTGTGTCTGACTATGGCTGTTTGTCACTATGGCAGTTCAGTTTACCATCACCAAGCTCCAAATAGCCTGTTTTACTAAAGGCAAACAATTCTGAGGCATTGCAATTGAGATTAGATTTTCATTTTTGATTTTATAACAAGGATTCTATTCAAAGTCCACATTTTAAACATCCAACATTTAAAAAGGAGCATTAATATTTGACCGCAATATGAACTGCTTAAGTAATACAAAAATTCCATGCATTTCAGAATGTGTTTGTAGAGGTCAGTAACTTTAACTATATTTACAGGACATACATATTGTTGATACTTAAATGATTTCAGTCTATCCAATTAAACTGATTGATTGTAACATAACTTGCAGTCTTTTTACCTTCTTTATATAGAATAGGATGAAAAACTTGAGGATCTGGATGGCTGGCAGCAGAGGGGAGAAGTAAATGCCAATCCTGTAGAGAAAATCCATAAATTAAATCAGAATTATCACAAATGATTCATCACTTGATTATAAATATTGTGTTTCTCACCATGCCAGAGTTTGTGCATAGATTATTTCAAGAACATTTCGGGCTACATCAAACTCTGGAACTCCCAAACGGGGAAGCAACCGGGTCCCAACCATACTGTAGGGGGGGAAAAAGACTTCATATTCTATATCCCAAATAAAAATAAATGTAACAACTAATGTAACTGTCTCACTGACTTGCTCAGAAACTCTCCAAAGAAGGATCCCAACATCAGGAAAATAAAGTCAACAATGACTAATCGGTACAAAGCCTGTCCCACCACAGACTCCCAACACTGTCAAAATATTACATATTGATATCAGTCTGGTAAAATAAATTATTAAACAGGCTCAGTACACATGATTTAGTCAAATGTAAGAATATATTTTTGGTTTGTTAACTATAAAATAATAATAATAATAATAATAATATTAATAATAATAATAATAATAATTGTATACTGTACATACTGAAAATTGCTTTGCCACCCCATTCATCCAGTAGTGACACAAGACACCCAGTATGCACATTCTGAGTAGAACATTTCTGCACAGTGGGAAAAAAAGTTTAAGAGATACACACTTTTATTTAATTCATAATTTTGTGTTCAAACCTGAGCACAAGAGCATAGATCTGCCTGCGCTGATTGGAGTAATGCTCAAACTTGTTAAACAGTGAGTAAAACAGTGGGACCACCATGTTCATAAGAGACACCACAAATGGCACCAGGAGCGTCTCTGCCTCCTGACGTGGAGACAAGCTGCTAGTATCCATAATGTGCTGTAAAGATACACAAGGGCCCTATTAAGTAATAAGGAAGAAGGATTTGATAACTTACTGGTAGTAAGTATTGAGCAACACAAGCAATAAATTATCACACCACGAAGTCTTATCATAAATGTCTACAATGTGAAGGAAATGCAGCAATTGTCATCATTGGAACATATTTATTATGTGTTTATTTATTAATGTTGATTATGTTAATATTTGTTTCCATAACCAACGAGAAGTACCCAATTTTTTTGTACCTTTTCCTCATATTTGCAGAGGAAGAAGATGCTCGCCGCACAGCCAACAGTCATACTTGAGGACAGAAGCCAAGATCCAAGGTGAATCCCAAAATCTTTAAGTTTTTCTGAGGTTGTCAGCTGTTCACTCTGGGCCTTCTCTGACAAAGATTCCTGTAAACAGACAATAATGAATACTATATTAATATTCAGAGCTATCATACCTTAAATTTAGTCATGGGAACACAGAAAACCAGTACTGCCCTACAAAGGCAGAAGACAGTAACATCATGGTTAGTCAAAAATGAGTAAATGTCATTTTGGGGAGGGGCTCAATATTTTTGCATATAAATATTTCTTCATTATAGCAACTAGTTGTCAAATTTTGTTGACAACTTATTATATTATACATTATATACTTATTATTATACATTATAGCAACTAGTTGTCAGCGCCATCCATCCCTCTGACCACCACCATCACTCACACACACACCACTTTCATACTAAGCAATGTGGGAAAAGTGTCTTGCCTAAGGACACAACGACAGTTATTGTGACTGGCGACCCACTGTGGCACCTGATTTTCCCAGTGGTCTCCCATCCAAGCACTAACCAGGCCCAGCCCTGCTTAGCTTCTGAGATCTGATGGAATCAGGCTTTTACAAGCTGGTATGGCCACATACTGTCTTATAGAACGGCAAATGTTTACAGACGGGACCATTACAGCTTGCACTATTAATATTTGGTAAAAACTGAGAATAACTACCTTGAGCTGTATGCGTAGATTGCTTTTCCGCTGCCTCACTGCTCTCTCATTGGTGATACTGAAGTCCCAGCTGCACAAAAGTTGCCAGGCACCACTCGATGTTGAATCGGCCAGAACATAATTTGTCTTGAAAGAGTTTGCCATGCTGGAGGAGAAATAGAGGGTATAAGTATATTTAGATATATGATAATGCAAAGAAAGAGTTCATAATTCAGAGAAGCAACCTGAAGATAAGTGCAATGCCACAGAGCACCATGTAGATGGAGATGGTGAAGAAATACCCCAGCTGCATTTCATAGTCTGTGGCACCAATGAGGGTCTCATTACTATAGCTGCCATAGTACATGACTGTGTAGTTAAAGTAACCCTTGAAAAGGAATAATGAAACAATAACATATGAAACTATACAATATAAAATAATTAAATAGCTACAAAAAATAAAATAGAAAAATTGGTTTGCAAAACAGTTTTGACTAATATGCATTAATGGCAAAGGTGTTTGTCTCCCTGAAAATGGCACACAGTGGAACATTCCAGGCAAAGCATCTCCAAAGAGACAAGCAGGTGGTAGGCCCATTACAAGAAAAGTTACATAGTGCACCTTTAAAGAAATTTAAAAAGTGTGAAGTAAACATGCTTACAGCTCCAGTGAGGATCTCCAGTCCCCTGAATGTTATGTTGTTCGGTATGCTTGGTGAGGGGTTGTACACTAGCTGGGGGATGGTGATGAACCCAAAATTGACCAAAAAGGAGAAAATGTTGAACATAAGGAGCCATTTGAGAAAGATGAAGTAGGACAAGACACTGGTGCCGAACTTTCCTCCAATCTCCTTCATGGTGCCATGCCACAACTCCAACATTTGCCTCGCAGACCTCACATTTGAGCCAAATTTGCGAAAAGACTAAGGAAACATAAAAGATAATATGTGTAACATTCTTGTAAGTTTCTTAATTCATTAATTCTTAAATGCAGATATAAAAAGGTCTTGCTCTTAAAAAAGATTAATACTGGATGGAAACATAGCTGTGAATCTGTGCAGCCTCTGTGACTGTCAATCATATATTTTCCTCACACGCCACAAAGGCAAGGTAGGTGAGCTTTTGTAACATTTGAGGCTTTGCTGTAACAGTATAGATATTTAAAAGTTATTCAGACTTACTCGGGAAAATTGCTCTGAACAGTCTCCCAAACAAGTGAACTGGCGAGATTTTTTGGAAGATATCAATGCAAGCACTTGGCTCCTGTAATCAAACATTACAATAAATTAATACAATCCATCAATCACAAAACTCCCATTAATATTGTGCAGGTCATAATACAATACAGTGTTCTTCAGGAAACCCTTTAGATTTTTATTATTTCTTTTATAGTGGTCAACAAACTCATGTTTGCACATCTACTTTACAACTTACTATGTTGCAAAACCAAAAGATTAACCTTAAAATGATAACTCTTTGGTCATTTGCAAAGATTAATGTTTAACTCATTGTCAAGCTGTAACAATGACAACTAGATTTATTACCTTTGTGGTTCAAGACCCACCTGATATGTTGCTTTCCTTGAAAACTCATTGGCAGATCTCGAATGGCCTGGATCCGGTCTCGGGTGGACATAGCAACAAGTTCCTGGACCAAGTTTGTTTCTTCTATTTTACAAAAGAGAAATAAAGCTTGTTATTGACAGGTATATAAATAATACTGACTATAAATAATGACATATTTAATACTGACCATAAATAAGACATATACTGACCAATACTGACCATAAATAAGACATAATGCACAAATCTAAAAATACCTGAAGAACATAGACCTCAGAAATCACTATTTTGTCATAATTTAAAACATACTACCCATATCCATGCTGAATGAAATAGCTCTATTTCCAATATAAATTATCTTTCTATTGAAATACAAAGCCCAGTTTGATACTTTTTGGTCTTTGTTTTGAGTTTTTGAGTCTCAACAATGATAAATAATGATCTATAAGCTTATTTGGTCTTTGGTTGGAAATACATTATAATTAATTAATTAATCATTGCATTTATATAGCGCCTTTCAAGATACCCAAAGCGCTTTACAGTTCATTATTCATCCACTCAGCACTCAGTGGTGGTAAGCTACTACTGTAGCCACACCTGCCCTGGGGCAGACTGACGGAAGCGAGGCTGCCAATCTGCGCCATCGGCCCCTCCGACCACCACCATCACTCACGCACACACCACTTTCATACTAGGCAATGTGGGTGAAGTGTCTTGCCTAAGGACACAACGACAGTTTTTGTAATTGGCGCTCCACTGTGGCACCTGGAATTCCCAGCGGTTTCCCATCCAAGTACTACCCAGGCCTGGCCCTGCTTAGCTTCTGAAATCTGACGGGATCAGCTTTTACAAGCTGGTATTTGAATAGTGAAAATAAAGATCAATCAATCAATCAAACTTAATTTATGGAACGCTTTTCATACAAAAAAGCAACACAAAGCGCTTAGATAAGTAAGACAATAAAGATAAGTATTTGCATTCTTAAAATGTATATATCCTCACATATATAATTCTCACCATTCTCCACTTGGGTCATGATGGCGTTCTCCTCAAATTGAAGGTTTGCATCTGCATTTTGAAACATCCTCCTCATTGTTAGTCCTCTCCATCTCATCGTCATGTTACCTAGACAACACAACAGTCTGTGTTTATCTGCCCACAATCCAGTAATCTTGTTTTGTGCTCCATCCTAAAAGCTATACTTAACATACACTCCACACAACATGCACCTAATATTTAAACAATCATGGGGATGGCACTTTTTGTATTTCCATGGAAAAACAGGGAACAGGAAACTTTGTTTTTTTACTAAGAGCAACGATTGCAGTTGCGATTATCATGAGGAGAAACATCACAATTTTACAAATATTTGAGCACACAAAAGTGAAATCCTTGCATCCTTGCATACTCACTTGCATTCATATTGTCCAATAGATAGACAGTTCCTCTAATATAACCAACTTATGAAATCTGACTTTCTGAATGATAACTTGAATGAATGTAACAACAGATATAAAAGCATTTTACATTCAGGTTTATTCTTACAATTTCTAATTCTTACAATTATATTTTTTAAATTTGTTTGATTTTATTGTGATTTGAATAATCACAATTATCGATTAACTGAACAATGCTGAAATCCCTGTGCAAAACAACTGACACAAGTTCGTTCCTTCCTTATGCCAAATTATACGTGACTGAATTAATTTTGTTAATGATTAACTAAAGGGTTTTTCAAAACCTCAGCCTGTCTACGCAGAAGATTTCATTTCCTTGTCCTAGATTTGATATCTCACTTTAGATTAATAATTGAATGGAGTTGATTAGAAAGTCAAGTGGCATATTTATTTCAGTATGCCAGATAATAAATACTATCATAATCTTTAAGCCTGTAACAATGACAAGTTTTAAAGTGTGATAGGCATACATATTACTAGAGAAAATATTACTGTTAAAATAATACTGAAGAATATTTTATCCCATTAACATGACAAGCCTTAAGCATGATAACCCTGTAAACCATTTTTTTAATTAACCAAGCATTATGATAGCTCTAATAACAGCTGTGGGCTTTACCTGAGGGCAGAGAAGCCATGTGGATGGCCAGTGACTCTTCATAGTGAGCCTCAGTCCGAAATGAGCTGTGATCTAACAAAACACAAAACACTGCAGTTAATAAGTATCAAGAGAAAAGTTCCTAAGCAACAGAGAAGAGTGGAGCTGAACAAGAATAACTGGATGAAGAGAATTGTGGATCTCAAACTGTGGTACACATGCATAGGTGGTTGGTTCTTCTGTAATTAGATTTTAGTTTTTGTCAGTTTTATTCTTGGTTTATGAACATGTAGGTTGTCAAAAAAATCAATATGGAGATACCAACTGAATCAAAACTAGATATTAATTTGACCAAGTAAATAGATTACATCGTGTTAATATTATACTGAAAATAAATGTCATAAGTATAGTGTTGTTATATTTAAGAACTAGTAAAAGACCACATGACACTTCTTGTACTTCTTGTTCTAGTTTAGCTTGGTTATCACTTGTTTAGTTCTGGTTTAAACCTGATGAAGTTCTAATTAAATTCAAATTCACTTTATTTGTGTAGCACATTGTGTTGTGATTTAGCTTCCGGTTAGTCTTGTTTGTCCTGCTTTAATCTTACTTCTGATTACTGGTTGAGCAAATGATCCTGAGTTTGCCCTTTTGGGAATCAATAAAGCATTTATCTATCCATATGGCATACTTCTAGAGATGTCTATATTATGACAATATGGGGGAAGGGGAACGTTTTGAAGAGTTTTGTTTAAATTGCCCGTGTTATACTTTTTTTTTTTTTTTTTTTAAATCACTGTTATAATGTTGTTTTCTCATCAAAAACATACATTTTTGTTTCATTCGTATTTATCACACCAACCCTGCATATTTAGGCTACGTTCAACAGTGCAACAGAAGAAGCTGTTGCACCTTGTGATGTCATGTGGTAATACAGGAAGTGCTCCACTCTGTTTCAAATCTCCATAGACGTTTATAAGAATAATTTGGATGATTTTAGATTTAGAATTGCCAATCTCTACCGAACTAAAGGTAAAAGGTAGCTGTTAATGTGAAAACTACCACTACATCATAAGATACAACAGAGCATTTTGAGCTTTGATGATGTAGACAAACTAATAATAAAGGATTACTAAAACATGTGTGAATGAAACACAACTTCAGGTATGTTACATATAACAACATTATAACATGGCCTAAAGCTCACAGGAGTCAATTTCAAGTAATGTAGGACCTTAAATGAAGTTGCAATTGTGAACCTTGCTGTTGGTTGTACAACTCACCCCTAGTTTGGATCACATTTTGTATGTTTACTTTCATCTGTTAAATGTAGTAATAAAAAAGGCAACTATTCTGGTGATGGTGTAAATCAGTAGATAATTTGCTTACTGTGTTCTGCACGCCATGCTGGGTTCACTGGGTGAGTTGACAAAAGGTCCATGGGGATATCTGTGCCTCTGTCCCAGCTCTGCTCATGGCGCCCTCCCCACGGTGCCCTCGCTGTGTCTCGTGATGATTCAGTGGGGGGATACACATCTGGTCTGATCCCACTCCATTCTCCAGCGTAGGGATTTGTGTGGCTTCTGCTCAGGGATCTAAGATAACAATACAGGTAAAAGTCAGAGATATTGATCAACTATACATGCTTGTTGTGTTTCCAGTTTAAATTGAACAACAGTAACAAACTGACTTTCAAAGATATTTGCCGACATTACTTGTGGGAAATTGTAACCCATACAAGGAACAGAGGATGACCATAATACTGTTATTGACAGTGATCATAAAAGCTCATAAAAGTAGATTAAAAGGTAAGGGTATTTTGCCTTAAATGACATTTCTCACCAGTTCTCTTTGAGACGACAGATGACAATTGGAAATGCAAACAGTAACAAAATGTATTATGTTTTACCCATTACAACATTTCCTCTATTTGAAAATCATCTTAGAAAAAAATAAATATAAAACAACTTTAACAGACTACAGTAAAACATTCAGATGAAAAGTACCTACCTTTTGTCAATTTCCAATGTTTCGCTGTCATGGTAAGCAGAGTTGGAAAATCCTCTGTTGCTAAAAGTGGACATAAGCACATACAAATTATTTGTTGCTTATGTGAACTTTTAAATTGTTTTGTTTTTTTCCCCGAGACCTTTTAAATCTGATACTAATCCCAAGAAAAAATAAAATAATGTACT